>NC_053025.1:294221547-294328203 GCF_003073215.2 Triticum urartu | reverse complement strand
GAGTCATGAGCCTCCTGAAGTATTAACTTCCTGATCTCGGTGTTATTGGGCACATAAACAGGTTCTCAAACCATAAGGTGTCGTGCTCATCCTCACGAAAACCTTTGGCCTTTCCTTCGCTCATTCTCTCTTTTATCTCGGCAATCTCTTCGTCCTCCTTCTGAGCTTCTGAATCTTTCCTAACAATATAGACTGGACCTCCATTGTTGCAACAAAACCTCTAGGAACAATCTCCAATCGAAGTTCCCTGAGATCCTCTACTAACTCCTTCGGCAATCCCGTGCTCACTAGGGTGTTAGCATAGCTCTTCCGACTCAAAGCGTCGGCTACGACATTGGCCTTGCCTGGAAGATAGTGAAGCTTCATGTCATAATCCTTTATAAGCTCCAATCATCTCCTCTGCCTAAGGTTCAGCTCCTTCTGTGTGAAAATGTACTTCAAACTCTTATGATCCGTGTACACATCACAACGATTTCCAATAAGGTAATGCCTCCAGGTCTTCAACGCATACACTACGGCAGCCAACTCCAAATCATGCGTAGCATAATTCAACTCATGCGGTTTCAGTTGTCGTGAGGCATACGAAACAACTCTTCCGTCCTACATAAGCACACTTTCAAGTCCTAGGCGAGAGGCATCGCAATACACTTGGAACTCCTTACGTATATCCGGCAGAATCAGCACTAGGGCTATAGTCAAACGTTTCTTTAACTCCTGAAAACTTGCTTCACATTCTTCCGTCCATTTAAATTTGGTATCCTTCTTCAATAATTCCTTCATTGGCTTCGCAATTTTAAAAAAATTCTCAATGAATCTTCGATAGTATCATGTGAGTCCAAGAAAACTGCGGATCTCGCTAACTGAAATGGGTGCCAACCATTCAGTGACTGACTGAACCTTGGTAAGATCTACTGCTACACCTTCTCCTGATATAACATGTCCAAGAAATCCTACTTCCTTCAGCCAAAACTCGCATTTGCTGAACTTGGCATACAACTGATGTTCCCTGAATTTCTCGAGAACTAAGCGCAAATGCTCTTCGTGCTCCTCCTCGTTCTTCGAGTATATCATTATATCATCAATGAACACCACAACAAACTTATCCAAATATTCCATGAATACTTTGTTCATCATGCTCATGAAGTAGGCAGGGGCGTTAGTCAGTCCAAACGACATGACCGTATATTCATACAACTCGTACCGTGTGGTGAATGTTGTCTTTGGTATGTCCTTCTCTCGTATCTTCAGCTGGTGATATCCAGATCGCAGGTCGATCTTTGAAAACACCTTAGCTCCTTGCAGCTAGTCGAACAAATTATTGATCATCGGCAGTGGGTATTTGTTCTTGATCGTCACCTCATTTAACGCACGATAATCAACAACCATTCTTAGAGACTTATCATTTTTCTCGACCAAAAGCACTGGGGCTCCCCATGGTGATGAGCTCCGTCGAATGTAACCTTTCTCCAATAACTCCTTGATCTGTTTCTTAATCTCCTCCAGATCATTTGCGGGCATCCGATATGGTCGCTTCGATATAGGCCCGGTGCCTGGCAATAGCTCTATCAAAAACTCAATGTCTCGATCCGGTGGCATGCTTGGTAACTCTTCTGGAAAAACATCCGGGTAATCCTTCACTACAGGCACTTCCTCCTGAACAACTCCCGTGAGGGTATTCACTTGGCTACTTCTTGGCGCATGCCTAGATACATACTTGATCCTTTTTCCCTCAGGGGTGGTGAGACAAATTGACTTACTAACACAGTCAATGCTTCCTCCATACTTTGACATCCAGTCCATGCCTAATATCACATACAATCCTTGTGACTCCAAGATTTTTAGGTCGGATGAAAAAACATGGCTACCAATGGTTAGGGGTATCTGGTCGCACCATCGACTAGCCATATACTCTGCTCCAGGTGAACTCACTAACAGATGGGTCCTAAGGGTTTGGGTCGGTAGTTTAAACTTATCTACGAATTCCCTTGATATGTATGAATGCGATGCACCAGTATCAAAAGGAACAAGGGCGGTAAAAGACTTAAACAAAAACTTACCAATAACCGCGTCTGGCTATTCTTCAACCTCCTCCACATTGACGTGGTTCACTTGTCCTTTGTTGAATGGATTGGGCTTCTTTCCAGCGCTCTCATTGCCGTTTCCATTCTTCGCTTCAGGGCACTCTGTGGCATAGTGTCCAGTCTTCCCGCACTTGAAACAAGTAACGTGGCTTAGGTCTCTCTTCGCAGGTGTGGCTGGATTGGAACGGCTCTGATTGTTGCTTGCTCCATTCCCATTCCCATTCCTTGGGCTAGTATGATTATGGTTACTTCCTCCATTGTAGGTGTGGCCTCCATGGTTATTAACAAGTCCTCCCGAGTTCGGGGTTAGACGAGGCTTCTGCCGAGCTCCTGAATTATACCTTCCTTGTCCATACTTCCTCTTACGGCTCTCAATTTGCTGTTGCTTCCCTTCAATCATAAGAGCCTTATCTACCAACTCCTGATAGTTGTTGAATGTTGCCACCATCAACTGCATGCTCATCTCATCATTCAGCCCTTCCATAAACTTCTCCTGCTTTGCGGCATCTGTGGCCACATCATCAGGGGCATAGCGAGATAACTTGCTAAACTCATCCGCGTACTGAGCCACAGTACGGTTCCCCTGGCGTAAGTTGCGAAACTCACGCTTCTTCATACTCATAGCTCCAGTTGAGACATGGGTTGTACGGAAAACTTGCTGAAACAGATCCCATGTAATAGTGGCTATAGGGTAGGTCATTATGTAATTCTCCCACCATGAGGCTGTTGGTCAATCCAACTGATGTGCGGCAAAACACACCTTCTCAGCATCGGGACATCCTGCAGTGATTAACTCCCTTCCGATCCTGCGGAGCCAATCATCTTCTACTATGGGCTCGGTGCTACTGGAAAATGTTGGGGAACGTAGTAATTTCAAAAAAATTCCTACACACACGCAAGATCATGGTGATGCATAGCAACGAGAGGGGAGAGTGTTATCCACGTACCCTAGTAGACCGAAAGAGGAAGCGTTAGCACAACGGGGTTGATGTAGTCGTAAGTCTTCACGATCCGACCGATCAAGTACCGAACGCACGGCACCTCCGAGTTCTGCACACGTTCAACTCGATGACGTCCCTCGAACTCCGATCCAGCCGAGTGTTGAGGGAGAGTTTCGTCAGCACGACGGCGTGGTGACGATGATGATGTTCTACCGACGCAGGGCTTCGCCTAAGCACCGCTACGATATGATCGAGGTGGATTATGGTGGAGGGGGGCACCGCACACGGCTAAGAGATCAAGAGATCAATTGTTATGTCTTTGGGGTGCCCCCTGCCCCTATATATAAAGGAGTGGAGGAGGGGGAGGGCCGGCCCTCTCTATGGCGCGCCCTAGGGGAGTCCTACTCCCACCGGGAGTAGGATTCCCCTTTTTCTAGTAGAACTAGGAGCCCTTCCATGTAGTAGGCGTAGGAGGGAAGGAAAGGGAAGGGAATAGGAGAAGGAAGGAAGGGGGCGCCCCCCTCCCTAGTCCAATTCGGACCAGCCCATGGGGAGGGGTGCGGCCACCTTTTGAGGCCTTTCTTTCCTTTCCCGTATGGCCCATTAAGGCCCAATACGAATTCCCATAACTCCCCGGTACTCCTGAAAATATCCGAATCACTTGGAACCTTTCCGATGTCCGAATATAGTCGTCCAATATATCGATCTTTACGTCTCGACCATTTTGAGACTCCTCGTCATGTCAGCGATCTCATCTGGGACTCCGAACTCCTTCGGTAGATCAAAACACATAAACTCATAATATAACCGTCATCGAACTTTAAGCGTGCGGACCTTACGGGTTCGAGAACTATGTAGACATGATCGAGACACGTCTCCGGTCAATAACCAATAGCGGAACCTGGATGCTCATATTGGCTCCTACATATTCTATGAAGATCTTTATCGGTCAAACCGCATAACAACATGTTGTTCCCTTTGTCATCGGTTTGTTACTTGCCCGAGATTCGATCGTCGGTATCTTAATACCTAGTTCAATATCGTTACCGGCAAGTCTCTTTACTCGTTCCGTAACACATCATCCCGCAACTAACTCATTAGTTGCAATACTTGCAAGGCTTATAGTGATGTGCATTACCAAGTGGGCCCAGAGATACCTCTCCGACAATCGGAGTGACAAATCCTAATCTCGAAATACGCCAACCCAACAAGTACCTTCGGAGACACCTGTAGAGCACATTTATAATCACCCAGTTATGTTGTGATGTTTGGTAGCACACAAAGTGTTCCTCCGATAAACGGGAGTTGCATAATCTCATAGTCATAGGAACATGTATAAGTCATGAAGAAAGCAATAGCAACAAACTAAACGATCAAGTGCTATGCTAACGGAATGGGTCAAGTCAATCACATCATTCTCTAATGATGTGACCCCGTTAATCAAATGACAACTCATGTCTATGGCTAGGAAACTTAACCATCTTTGTTTCAACGAGCTAGTCAAGTAGAGGCATACTAGTGACATACTGTTTGTCTATGTATTCACACATGTATTATGTTTTCGGTTAATACAAATCTAGCATGAATAATAAATATTTATCATGATATAAGGAAATAAATAATAACTTTATTATTGCCTCTAGGGCATATTTCCTTCAGAAAACACCGGCGGCTGCAACCTTAGAAAGCGAGCTAAGTTGTCAACTGGTGGCGGTTGCGGTGGATTGTTGTTGTTGTTATTGTTGTTGCCTTGGTTCTGAACTAACAACTGCATCAGGGTATTCTGCTGCTGGATTAACTGAGTGAGCTCCGGTGGGAAGGTAAATCCGGGGTCACGTCTCGAAGGCATCTGATGGGTTTAGAGGGGAGAAATTAGAATAGAATGAGGTCTAATGAGAAAAACACTACCCATATGCACATGAGACAAACACAAACATTTCACTCAATCAATCAAGCAAGGGCATACAATCGATCTAACTATCGTTACAAAAGTGCTCGGACTATACTATTTACATGGTGGAATACTACTACTGATGTGGTGGTCTACTAAAAATATTCTCTCTCTATCTTCTGCCGTGATCGGGGTTTTGAGTCTTACTCAACTTCACACCTTGTAACACAGGCAAGAACCCTTCTCTAACTGTTCCATTTTGAACTACTTCAAAATCTTGTCAAGGTATGTACTCATTGAAAAAACTTATCAAGCGTCTTGATCTATCTCTATGGATCTTGATGCTCAATATGTAAGCTGCTTCACTGAGGTCTTTCTTTGAAAAACTCCTTTCAAACATTCCTTTATGCTTTGCAGAATAATTCTACATTATCTCCGATCAACAATATGTCATTCACATATACTTATCAGAAATGTCGTAGTGCTCTCACTCACTTTCTTGTAAATACAGGCTTTATCGCAAGTCTGTATAAAACTATATGATTTGATGAACTTATCAAAGCGTATATTCCAACTCCGAGATGCTTGCACCAGTCTATAGATGGATCGCAGGAGCTTGCATATTTTGTTAGTACCTTTAGGATTGACAAAACCTTCTGGTTACATCATATACAACTCTTCTTTAGTAAATCCATTAAGGAATGCAGTTTTGTTTATCCATTTGCCAGATTTCATAAAATGCGGCAATTGCTAACATGATTCGGACAGACTTAAGCATAGATACGAGTGAGAAACTCTCATCGTAGTCAACACCTTAAACTTGTCGAAAACCTTTTTGCAACAATTCTAGCTTTGTAGATAGTAACATTACTATCAGCGTCCGTCTTCCTCTTGAAGATCCATTTAATCCCAATGGCTCACCGATCAATGGGCAAGTCAATCAAAGTCCATACTTTGTTCTCATACATGGATCTCATCTCAGATTTCATGGCCTCAAGCCATTTCGCGGAATCTGGGCTCATCATCGCTTCCTCATAGTTCGTAGGCTCGTCATGGTCAAGTAACATGACCTCTAGAACAGGATTACCGTACCACTCTGGTGCGAATATCACTCTGGTTTACCTACGAGGTTCAGTAGTAACTTGATCTGAAGTTACATGATCATCATCATTAGCTTCCTCACTAATTGGTGTAGTAGTCACAGGAACAGATTTCTGTGATGAACTACTTTCCAATAAGGGAGCAGGTACAGTTACCTCATCAAGTTCTACTTTCCTCCCACTCACTTCTTTTGAGAGAAACTCCTTCTCTAGAAAGGATCCATTCTCAGCAACGAATATTTTGCCTTCGGATCTGTGATAGAAGGTGTACCCAACATTTTCTTTTGGGTATCCTATGAAGACACACTTCTCTGATTTGGGTTTGAGCCTATCAGGTTGAAACTTTTTCACATAAGCATTGCAACCTCAAACTTTAAGAAACGACAACTTAGGTTTCTTGCCAAACCATAGTTCATACGGTGTCATCTCAACGGATTTAGATGGTGCCCTATTTAACGTGAATGTAGCTGTCTCTAATGCATAACCCCAAAACGATAGCGGTAAATCAGTAAGAGACGTCATAGATCGCACCATATCTAATAAAGCACGGTTACGACGTTCGGACACACCATTACACTGTGGTGTTTCAGGTGGCGTGAGTAGTGAAACTATTTCACATTGTTTTAACTGAAGGCCAAACTCGTAACTCAAATATTTTACTTCTGCGATCATATCGTAGAAACTTTTATTTTGTTACGATGATTCTCCACTTCATTTTGAAATTCTTTGAACTTTTCAAATGTTTCAGACTTGTGTTTCATCAAGTAGATATACTCATATCTGCTCAAATCGTCTGTGAAGATCAGAAAATAATGATACCTGCCGCGAGCTTCAATATTCATCGGACCACATACATCAGTATGTATGATTTCCAAAAAAATATGTTGCTCGCTCCAATGTTCCGGAGAACGGAGTCTTAGTCATCTTGCCCATGAGGCATGGTTCGCAAGCATCAACTGATTCATAATCAAGTGATTCCAAAAGCCCATCAGTATAGATTTTCTTCATGCGCTTTACACCGATATGACCTAAACGGCAGTGCCACAAATAAGTTGCACTATCATTATTAACTTTGCATCTTTTGGCTTCAATATTATGAAAATGTGTATTACCACGATCGAGATCCAACAAACCATTTTTATTGGGTGTATGACCATAGAAGGTTTTATTCATGTAAACAGAACAACAATTATTCTCTAACTTACATGAATAACCGTATTGCAATAAACATGATCCAATCATATTCATGCTCAACACAAACACTAAATAATATTTATTTTAGGTTTAACACTAATCTCGAAAGTATAGGGAGTGTGCGATGATGATCATATCAATCTTGGAACCATTTCCAATATACATCGTCACTTCATCCTTAACTAGTCTCTGTTCATTCTGCAACTCCCGTTTCGAGTTACTATTCTTAGTAACTGAACTAGTATCAAATACTCAGGGGTTGCTATAAACACTAGTAAAGTACACATCAATAACATGTATATCAAATATACCTATGTTCACTTTGTCATCCTTCTTATCCGCCAATTACTTGGGGTAGTTCCGCTTCCAATGACCAGTCTCTTTGCAGTAGAAGCACTCAGTTTCAGGCTTAGGTCCAGACTTCGGTTTTTTCACTTGAGCAGCAACTTGTTTGCCGTTCTTCTTGAAGTTCCCCTTTCTTCCTTTTGCCCTTTTCTTGAAACTAGTGGTCTTGTCTACCATCAACACTTGATATTTTTCTTGATTTCTACCTTCGTTGATTTCAGCATTACGAAGAGCTTGGGAATCGTTTCCGTTATTCCTTGCATATCATAGTTCATCACGAAGTTCTACTAACTTGGTGATGGTGACTAGAGAATTCCGTCAATCACTATCTTATCTGGAAGATTAATTCCCACTTGATTGAAGCAATTGTAGTACCCAGACAATCTGAGCACATGCTCACTGCTTGAGCTATTCTCCTCCATCTTTTAGCTATAGAACTTGTTGGAGACTTCATATCTCTCAACTCGGGTATTTGCTTGAAATATTAACTTCAACTCCTGGAACATCTCATATGGTCCATGACGTTCAAAACGTCTTTGAAGTCCTTAAGCATGGTGCATTAAACTATCAAGTAGTCATCATATTGAGCTAGCCAAACGTTCATAACGTCTGCATCTGCTCCTGCAATAGGTCTGTCACCTAGCGGTGCATTAAGGACATAATTCTTCTATGCAGCAATGAGGATAATCCTCAGATCACGGATCCAATCCGCATCATTGCTACTAACATCTTTCAACTTATTTTTCTCTAGGAATGTATCAAAAATAAAACATGGGAGCTAAACGTGAGCTATTGATCTACAACATAGATATGCTAATACTACCAGGACTAAGTTCATGATAAATTTAAGTTTAGTTAATCATATTACTTAAGAACTCCCACTTAGAAAGACATCCCTCTAATCTTCTAAGTGATCACGTGATCCAAATCAACTAAACCATAACCGATCATCATGTGAAATGGAGTAGTTTTCAATGGTGAACATCACTATGTTGATCATATCTACTATATGATTCACGCTTGACCTATCGGTCTCAGTGTTCCAAGGCCATATCTGCATATGCTAGGCCCGTCAAGTTTAACCTGAGTATTCTGCGTGTGCAAAACTGGCTTGCACCCGTTGTAGATGGACGTAGAGCTTATCACACCCGATCATCACGTGGTGTCTGGGCACGACGAACTTTGGCAACGGTGCATACTCAGGGAGAACACTTTTTATCTTGAAATTTAGTGAGAGATCATCTTATAATGCTACCATCAAACAAAGCAAGATAAGATGCATAAAAGATAAACATCACATGCAATCAAAATATGTGACATGATATGGCCATCATCATCTTGTGCCTTTGATCTCCATCTCCAAAGCCTCGTCATGATTTCCATCGTCACCGGCATGACACCATGACCTCCATCATATTGATCTATATCAATGTGTCGTCACATGGTCGTCTCGCCAACTATTGCTCTTGCAATTATTGCTATCGCATAGCGATAAAGTAAAGCAATTATTTGGCGCTTGCATCTTATGCAATAAAGAGACGACCATAAGGTTTCTGCCAGTTGCTGATAACTTCAACAAAACATGATCATCTTATACAACAACTTATATCTCATCACGTCCTAACCATATCACATCACAACATGCCCTGCAAAAACAAGTTAGACGTCCTCTACTTTGTTGTTGCAAGTTTTACATGGCTGCTACGGGCTTAGCAAGAACCGTTCTTATCTACGCATCAAAACCACAACGATAGTTTGTCAAGTTGGTGTTGTTTTAACCTTTGCAAGGACCGGGCGTAGCCACACTCGGTTCAACTAAAGTTGGAGAAACTGACACCCGCTAGTCACCTGTGTGCATAGCACGGCGGTAAAACCAGTCTCGCTTAAGCGTACGCGCAATGTCGTCCGGGCCGCTTCATCCAACAATACCGCCGAACCAAAGTGTGACATGCTGGTAAGCAGTATGACTTATATCGCCCACAACTCACTTGTGTTCTACTCGTGCATATGACATCTACGCATAAAACCTGGCTCGGATGCCACTGTTGGGAACGTAGTAATTTCAAAAAAAATCCTACACACGCGCAAGATCATGGTGATGCATAGCAACGAGAGGGGAGAGTGTTGTCCACGTACACTCGTAGACCGAAAGCGGAAGCGTTAGCACAACGCGGTTGATGTAGTCGTAAGTCTTCACGATCCGACCGATCAAGTACCGAACGCACGGCACCTCCGAGTTCTGCACACATTCAACTCGATGACGTCCCTCGAACTCCGATCCAGCCGAGTGTTGAGGGAAAGTTTCGTCAGCACGACGGCATGGTGACGATGATGATGTTCTACCGACGCAAGGCTTCGCCTAAGCACCGCTACGATATGATCGAGGTGGATTATGGTGGAAGGGGGGCACCGCACACGGCTAAGAGATCAAGAGATCAATTGTTATGTCTTTGGGGTGCCCCTACCCCCGTATATAAAGGAGTGGAGGAGGGGGAGGGCCGTCCCTCTCTATGGCGCGCCCTAGGGGAGTCCTACTCCCACCGGGAGTAGGATTCCCCTTTTTCTAGTAGAACTAGGAGCCCTTCCATGTAGTAGGAGTAGGAGGGAAGGAAAGGGAAGGGAAAAGGATAAGGAAGGAAGGGGGCGCCCCCCCCTCCCTAGTCCAATTCGTACCAGCCCATGGGGAGGGGTGCGGCCACCCTTTGAGTCCTTTCTCTCCTTTCCCATATGGCCCATTAAGGCCCAATATGAATTCCCGTAACTCCCCAGTACTCCTGAAAATACCCGAATCACTCGGAACCTTTCCGATGTCCGAATATAGTCGTCCAATATATCGATCTTTACGTCTCGACCATTTTGAGACCCCTCGTCATGTCCCCGATCTTATCTGGGACTCCGAACTCCTTCGGGACATCAAAACACATAAACTCATAATATAACCGTCATCGAACTTTAAGCGTGCGGACCGTACGGGTTCAAGAACTATGTAGACATGACCGAGACACGTCTCCGGTCAATAAGCAATAGCGGAACCTGGATGCTCATATTGGCTCCTACATATTCTACAAAGATCTTTATCGGTCAAACCGCATAACAACATACGTTGTTCCCTTTGTCATCGGTTTGTTACTTGCCCGAGATTCGATCGTCGGTATCTTAATACCTAGTTCAATATCGTTACCGGCAAGTCTCTTTACTTGTTTCGTAACACATCATCCCGCAACTAACTCATTAGTTGCAATGCTTGCAAGGCTTATAGTGATGTGCATTACCGAGTGGACCCAGAGATACCTCTCCGACAATCGGAGTGACAAATCCTAATCTCGAAATACACCAACCCAACAAGTACCTTCGGAGACACTTGTAGAGCACCTTTATAATCACCCAGTTATGTTGTGACGTTTGGTAGCACACAAAGTGTTCCTCCGATAAACGGGAGTTGCATAATCTCATAGTCATAGGAACATGTATAAGTCATGAAGAAAGCAATAGCAACAAACTAAACGATCAAGTGCTATGCTAACGGAATGGGTCAAGTCAATCACATCATTCTCTAATGATGTTACCCCGTTAATCAAATGACAACTCATGTCTATGGCTAGGAAACTTAACCATCTTTGATTCAACGAGCTAGTCAAGTAGAGGCATACTAGTGACATACTGTTTGTCTATGTATTCACACATGTATTATGTTTCCGGTTAATACAAATCTAGTATGAATAATAAACATTTATCATGATATAAGGAAATAAATAATAACTTTATTATTACCTCTAGGGCATATTTCCTTCAGAAAACACCGGCGGCTACAACCTTAGAAAGCGGGCTAAGTTGTCAACTGGTGGCGGTTGCGGTGGATTGTTGTTGTTGTTGTTATTGTTGTTGCCTTGGTTCTGAACTAACAACTGCATCAGGGTATTCTGCTGCTGGATTAACTGAGTGAGCTCCGGTGGGAAGGTAAATCCGGGGTCACGTCTCGGAGGCATCTGATGGGTTTAGAGGGGAGAGATTAGAATAGAATGAGGTCTAATGAGAAAAACACTACCCATATGCACATGAGACAAACACAAATATTTCACTCAATCAATCAAGCAAGGGCATACAATCAATCTAACTATCGTTACAAAAGTGCTCGGACTATACTATTTACATGGTGGAATACTACTACTGATGTGGTGGTCTACTAAAAATATTCTTCGGTTGAAGACTCCTTGGTGTCCGCTCCAGCTTTGTCTTCATAGTCATCATCTCTATTATCGGGGTCTGAGTCGGTGTCGTCGATGATAATGTAGTCCTTCGGGCGAATCTCCTTGGGTTCTTCGTCTTCTCCTCCTGGTGCGGGGTCTCCCAGAAATACTCCTAGCTTCCTTTCTAGATCGTCATTCTTCTCCACTAGTACGACGATTTCCTCCTCATAATCTTCACGAGTAGCCTTAAGTTCTTCCTCCAATTCCGTGATCCTTGTCATCGCCTTCTTCAGATCTATCATTCCTACGCACATCTGGTTCTCCTGGCGACAAATATGTTGGTTTAACTCCTGGATGAAAGCTGCAATTGATCTATCCTTCCTGGTGCTGATCATCTCCCATTGCTCGTCTCGGCGCCCACAAATCTGATAGATAGTATCCTTAAGCTCCTTATGATAAACTTCTCCAATGTGTCCCATGGTGATGTGAGCTGCCATACTCTTTCCTAGACTCCAGGTTGGTGCATCGAAGGAAAACTCTATGGGCTTAGTGACTGGCGTGAATGTCCTTCCTGGAACTTGAACTTGAATCATCCATCGCTCCTCTTCTGGTAATGTGGCGTTGCAAGTCCCGGTGAAGCTTGGTATTCCAATGTTCAGGTACCTCGTGACTTCCTTCAAGTGTCGTCCAAAAGGTGCTTCTTCATCCGGTTGTGCAAACTTATTCCTTGCATCCGCCATCCTAAAGAGTAGAGGAGTCAGAAAATGGAGAGGAGTCAGAAATAAGAAGAGAATAGTGATCTAGGGCTTTAGCTTAGTGGTCGTGTCCTACACTAAGCGTGTGCTCTAATACCATCTTGTAGTGACCCGACCTCAAACGACCAAGTCTCTGTGCTTCAGTGTCATCCCTGGATCGGTAATGCTGACACACACAGTACTCGAGGATTTATAACAGAGTAGCAATCACACACTTATTACATCGAATGTCTTAAAATAGAACTTATTACAATAAATATGTCTTAAGGCCATCTAATACGATAACAACGGAAGGCTTGAAACATAAAGTGAGTCTATCAACTTCAACGGCATAGCTGAGCTGCACGGCAACGACCTAATGAACCTTACTCCTCGTCTGAAAAGTCTGCAACATAATACGTTGCATCCTGAAAATGGGTCAGCACATGGAATATGCTGGCAAGATAACACGGTAGAGCAAGAACAGAATAATGCTATCATTACATGCATATTTGGCTGGTGGAAAGCTCTATGGTTATAGTTTTTGCGAAAAGCTAATTTTTCCCTACAACACAGGAATAGATTTTATTTAACTATCATGGTAGTTGAAACATCATTGAGAAGGTTCCTCCAACTCAATCCCAATTAAAGTAATTAACAACCCAACAATATTAGTTTAGAGTGACGAGATACTTATGAAGTACTAGTTACTCAAGATGTCCATATCCGGGGACATGGCTAACCATGATTAGTTTATACACTCTGCAGAGGTTTGCGCACTTTTCCCCACAAGACTCGATCTCCTCCATTGGATTTCTCGCACTACAGGGTGTTTGAGAAACGGATGACCGAGACACAGTCTTTCAGAAGCATTAACTCCTTACTCCGGGCAGACCATACCAACCTACATCCCACTACCTGTTGATCCACCTCTTCGGAAGCTTCACGCAACTTACTCAACTATGCTAGAGCCCATAATAGCTTGTGGCTGCACACGAAAGTTTCTAGCATGAAAATATCTCAGTTCCCTTTGAGCCTGGGTGACGGACCATAGGATTATCACACGGGTACTCCGGGATATCCTAGGACAACACTGGATTCCCCAGGTGCCCAACAAACAATCACCCAGATGTGTATTCTAGTTGCCACCTTAAGTTGAACCCTTAATTAACAATCTCACATCTGTCATGGATTTCACTCACCCACCATGTCTACGAGCATAGCATAGCAATATAAGCAATACATAGAAGTAACTCCCAAGGGTTTGAATATAACAGGGCAATAGGTTCTACCTCATCAACTACTTCCCAACCCATATGTTAATCACATCCTAACCATGCAATGTTTGAGGATTGGAACTAATGCATAAAAACTGGGTGATAAAGGGGTATGATCAAAGTGTTATTTGCCTTGCTGATGATCCGCAAAACCTAGGGATTCATAGTAGCACGCTTCGCACTCCGGGTGTTCTATCGCAAACAAAAAAAAGCATACATAAGCAATCAAGCGAAGAAACACGGGTAAATCTAAACTAAGAAGATCTAACTAGAAAGTTCAACTTAAGAACTCCGGTTTGTGAAAAGAATCAAATCAAACGGAGCAACGAAACTCAAACGGCGAAAGAAACAAGATCCGTTTACTAATCTGGACTAAGGTCAAATTTTACAGTAGCAAAAGATTGTTCAAGTTGGTTAAACGGAAAGAGGGTTTCAACACGAAGATATAGGCGCTTGAATCGCCTGATTCCGACAAACGAGCGAAAAGATAAACTAAAATGAATATCGGATCAGGATTCGCGATTGAAAATAATCGCGGAAAATCCAAGAAAAAGAAAATTGACGAACAGGCTAATGAACGAACGTTCGTTGTCTGCGGCTAACAAGTGAACACCGTTCGTTAAGACGAACGTACGGACGAACGTCCACAAAGTAACTAAACCGAGAAAAACCGGTGAACCGATCTAAAAAACGAACTAGGGTTTCTAAAAAATATGGATCGTTTTTAAAAAACCGGATTGTTTTTAAAAAAACCGGCGGCGGCAACGGCGGCGTTACCTCCGGCGAGGCGGGGCTGCTGCGGCGGGGAGGCGGGGCTGCTGCGGCGGGGCGACGGCGGCGGCGGTGCGGCGACGGGCGGCGGCGACGGCGCTGCAGCGGCGGCGGCGAGGCACGACAAAAGCGGCGGCGGCGGGGTTGGGGGTATTTAAGGAGGGGGGGTTGCGGCTTGGAGGAGGGGCAAGGCGGCGGGGAGGAGGAGTCCCAACCGGACTCCTGGTCCGAGGCGGCAGCGGCGTCGGTCTCCTGGAGGGAGACGGCGGCGCGGGGGAGCAGGCCGGCTCGGCTGGGCTTCGGCCCATTCGGGCGCTAAAACTTTTTTTTAATAATTCCGCCGAAACTAAAAAAATCCTAGAAAATAAAATAAAATTCTAAAAATGCCAACACAAATTTTCACCGTCTAAATAAAATATTTAGAACAAGATGAACATTTTCTTGGCCCTAAAATGCAACTTTGTAAAAACGTGCAATTTTTCTAATTTGAATAAAATAGCAATAAACTCTGGATAAAAATCAAATATTTGATTTTAATCTTTTTCCTCCAATATTTCATTTATTTTGGAGAAGTCATATTATCTCCTCTCATGTATTTTAATCTGAAATATTTTCGGAGAGAAAAATAATTAAAACCAAAAATCTTCGTTTCAGTATTTGATAAAACTCAAATATGAAAACTGCGAAATCCTCAACCCTCTCCGAGGGTCCTTGAGTTGCTTAGGATTTCGAGGATCGCAAAACGAAATGCAATAAAATATGATATGCATGGATGATCTATGTATAACATTCCAAATTGAAAATTTGGGATGTTACATTCTAATATGACAGTGCACGCGTTGACATGCCCCTTGTACTGGCCATGCCAAGCAAATGGACAGTTTTTCCATTCCCAGTGCATACAATCTATGCTGCCAAGCATGCCTGGAAAGCCTCTAGCTGCGTTGGTCGCCAACAATCTCTCTGTATCAGCTGCAGTTGGCTGCCTCAAGTACTCTGGACCAAACACCTCGATCACAGCCTGGCAAAACTTGTACATTAACATCAGACATGTTGTCTCACTCATACGCACATACTCATCCACCAGATCGCCTGAAATTCCATATCCAAGCATGCGGATGGCCGCGGTGCATTTCTGGTAAGAGGAGAATCCAAGCTTGCCAAGGACATCCGTCTTGCACTCGAAGTATGGGTCATGAGCAACCACTCCCTCTCAGATACGATTGAACACATGCCTTGCCATTCGAAAACGGCGACGGAATTTATCCGGCTTAAAGAGTGGGGTGTTGGAAAAGTAATCGGCATAGAGCAGTGTGTGGCCTCTCTCCCTGTTGCGGTTCACGTTGGGAGCACGGCCAGGGACTGACCCCCTGTACCGAGGAAGCTGCCGTTGAATATGGTCGTGAACGACCAGTGCAGCCACCACAAGATCGTCATCATCCGACGACGAATCGTCCGATGAACAAAGAAAGTGATGGAAGAAAAACTCATCTCCACTGTCCATACCTTTGTTGGCAAAATATGTCGAACACCTTACGGTCGTGGTGGCGAAGAGGCCGCGATGATCACCTCAACGCAGCAGGGGTGGTTGCCGGCCGGCTACTGGCCGCTCTGGAGCTCTCGTCGAAATCTGCCGCGGCCGCCGTGGTACGTCGCCGGCGGTCGTGTCCCCTCTGCCACCGGCAAAGACGGCGACGGCCAAACCTCCTCCGATCGACGGCCAAAACTACGGCGAAAGCGCGGGCGTGGTGGCGGCCATGTCGAGACGTGGTTTGGTATGGACGGCCGGGGGGCTGCGCGGTGAGGAGGCGGCCGGAGAATAGCGGCGGCGCCGGCAGCGGGGCGGGGCGAGGAGAGAGGGTGGAAGTGTTGGGAGCGGAGGGACTGCTAGTGTCCCCGACAGGCGGGCCACAGGGGGTTACAAGGGCGTGCGTCGAGACCGTCCGCGCGCATCCGTTTCACCCCAACCCGAGTGCAAGTTTGGGCCGAAGATGGGTCGAAAACGGACGGAATCCGGACATTTGTCCGTTTGAGGCCACGCGTTGGGCCATGCTATTCGTCCGTTTTACCCTAAACAGACGCACCCGAACAAAATAGGGTCGCGCGGTGGAATTGGCCTAATGATCCCGTCTACAGGAGGTCGTCTACAGTGCTTGTGTACAGTGCCAACTACAGTGTTTACGCTACAGTAATTAACCTGGTCTGCCCATCCTTCGTCCAATGGCTGGCTGGCCGCCAGTCACTGGATCTCTGTCCGCCGAGGGTGCATGCGGCAATGATGCGCGCAAGGCGGCAGTGTCATTGGCAAAGGGAGTGCAGCGCCCGAGCTCCACTGCTCCCTATATTTAACATTTTAAAATTTGTGTTTTTGAAGTTTCAAAAAAATCTGAATTTTTTTCCAGGGACACATATACACATTTTAAATACTCGTGGCAAGTTTTGGTAGAAATCTCGCTTTGTTTTGAGCTATAGGAAAAAAAATCTGATAGTATATAGGAGAAAATGGATCTCATTTATGTCTGAAATTTCTCTTTTTTATATTTCTTAAAATACAAAGTATTTCTTTTTCAGCTTTTTACCAGGCCTTAGGAATGTGTATATGTATCCACGTATTTGATTTAGGATTTTTTTAGCAAGAAAACTGTGTTTTTCAAAATTTTCAAACCAAGAGCAATGGAGACCGGGAGCTGCAGGCACTTTTCGACACACGCATTGTCTTTGACAACAACGATGGCAGCAAAATATAGCACTACATCACCTTATTATACTTGCTCCTATGATGCCCTTGGAACTGCCGCATCTGTTTGTGCACGAGACCAGTGAAAGAACGAAAAGCAGTAACTTGGCACAAGACGGGCACGAGTTGACTCATTTGTATAAAAATCAAGGCGTGGTAAGTTTCCCTGTTACAATGTACAAAAAGGAACGATGATATCGCACCATGTTGGGCTGCGCAAATTGCGGATACAAGAGATGCCCTGCCATCGGCTTAGTATGTGCTTCCTGTACAGCTGGGGCAGTGCGTGGTGCTGGTCCTCAACTTAAGGTCATCATCAACAGCCATCAGCTCCATGTCATGGGCTATAGGAGTCCCAGGGATTTGAGCTGCTGGACGTGCTCTGCAGGGAGTGGCGGCGGAGACCAATCTGCACGTTCACCGTCAACATCTTCCACAACGTACTCCTGGAGAACACCAAATTGGGGTTATAAAGAGGAGGAAAAACCATGATTGATCAACTCAGGGATAGCAGTGCTCGCCTTTGTTAGCATTCGTTTCGCAAGGATGTGGTAGTGTCTTTGCCAGATCCTCTGCCCTACCATAGTTGCCACCAGAACGCTATAGAAGATGCCGACAACCGTGAAGAGCCCGAGCACGATTACTCCCATGATGAGGAGCAATGGTAACCCTGCTTCCCCTGCACCTCCCAAGCAACCACCACACTCCCCGGCTGTAGTTGCACAGCCTTCAAAGCATGTGGTGCAGTCAGTCCACATGCAAAGTGTGCCAGGAAGATGGCAATCTGCACACATCCTGAAATGAAATAGGAAGGTGAGCGTACAACATACAGATGACCAAGCATGCAGCATTAACGGCTTAACAAATACGTATAATATAGTCATTGAATTAATCGAAACATACCCTGGCTGGCAGCAACAGAGGCACAGTTCTCGACAAGGCTGAGCCAAGTCACTCCGTACTCTTCGGTCATAACACGTTATGAAGCATCCTGATAACCCGAGTAAAGCAAAAAACAACAAAGCTCCTGTAAAAAGAATGAGATGCTCAACTCAGTTCAGAATTCAAATCGAATGGGCAACATAAGTGCATCATATATCTCAGCAACGTAGCCTCCATATATATTTAGGGACTACATAGTGCACGCCACATAGTGTAGATCATAACACGATACCCTAGTATTAGTCCATCACAGCATAAATATAACAAACTAATGAATAGGTCTGGTAGGAACGAAAGAGCAACTTCAATCATTGACATGCATGTAAAAGGTAAAGACAGCTGATAGGTCTTTCCTATTCAACATACATCTTTCATCTACTTTGTACTGTATACAGTTAGCAAAATACATTTCCCCACTCATGTTTTCTTTTGCACACTGATAAACTCTTATACTTATAACAGAGATTGGCCAGATAGAATCTAATTGTATATTTCACTTTGTAAACCGTACAGCTCCCGTGCACTTGAGTCCTAAGGATGAACAGGGACTTGTGTGGGCAAGGATTGAACTCCACCCCACGCATTCAGACAAGGGCATGACATATAAATTCATTGTCAAACAATCATGCAAAACAGGTACAAGTAATAACAAAATGTGCAAATGATTAAGTTGTTTACCACATATATAATAAAAAGTAACTTCATTATCGAAACCCCAGGCCGTCCTCAGCCAATATTGCTGGTACCCATCAATAAAATGTACCAAATAAGCCAATGCAGAGATAACCTGAACAAAGGAGTGAGAAATACTGTTTATCACTCAATACATCATTAGACAAAGAATAGTGACACAAATATCAAAGACTTACAAATTGGACTAGAGCAAAGATGAATAATATATCTCTAGTAACAAAGAAACGAAACTTTAGCGTTCGCCATTTCCTGTCAGTGTGGACATGAACCCTCAAGTAATAAGGAGCCTTGCAGGTGGTGCAATGAGAAAATGCAAATCCCTCCTGTATGTGACAAAGCATCAAGCACTGTTAGTATCTCACAAGAAAGACACATTTTCATTAGAAAGGCAAGCTACAAATAGCTTAGACGAGTTGACAACAAAATGCAAAGAGACAGATGACTGAATGCTTTTGCATATGCAACAGGAAGAAGTTATATATTTAACTTTTTGTTGAACAAATAGAATTCATATTCCCAACAATTGAAAGAGAAAATGTGTATCATACAATGTTCAGGATATCGGTAACTGGTACCATATCAGTCAGGTGGTGAGTAGGGATAAATGGGCGATTTTTCCAGTTAATCGACTGATAAATCAGCTATTTCGTGACCCACCAAGTAGTGATTAACTGATCAAGATGCCGATTAACTGGCCGATATTTGGACTAATGGTATCATACATCATTTCTACTCTAAACTATTGGATCCATCCTTAGAAGAGCATGGTTTATGTCATATCCAAGCCAACAACCTCCATATAGCCTTACCAAACAGCACAACTTCATTTTGATGTAGACATCCCAACATCCTAACAGAAAGTAGAGTTTCCAATACTAAATACCAAAATTGGACCTAGGAACATCTGCCTGATAAACTGGAACCATATTACAAAATTCCATAAGAGTGCATTGTCGGCCAAGGAAAGATCTGACCTACTACTGCATCTTAAATCAAAATTTCAAGGTACAGAGAGAGGATCAGTATATTCAGAATGTTCATGCAATACAAAACTTTTTGTTTTGACCTGAAACTGTGCCAAAGGTCCATATAGCAAATTTGTTAAATGACAATGGAATACTTATAGGTGGTATTTACTAGTAATACAAACCTTGATTAATGCATTTTCAGAAGCATGTCTCTTTGGGCCAACAATGGCAATATCATGTCAATCATGGATCTACCTGATAGTGCAAGTTTTTTATATATTTTTTAGTTACTGAATTCCTAATTACAACAGAATGCAGTTGCATAGTGTTCATCCATATGATTCATTGTTGTTGTAAAACTTTTATAAAAAAATTCTTCCGTTTAGACTGTGGACATACATGAATGTCCTGACTGTTCAATTTCCCCAAAAGCAATCTGGAGTTGCTCTCTAGTCTCTACAATCACACTCGTAAATGGCATAACTTAAACACGAAAAACAGGGTTGTCACTTGTCACACAAAACTCTAATCAACAAAATAGAAGAAAGACACGGGCAGGATTGACTCCAACAGCAGGTCAAGAGCTAATAGGCCTACATGTTGAAGGCGAAACTTGGTGAACTTACCATATGTATTCTAGTTGTCTGTAACTCTATGTGATCCATGAATGAATTGATTGATTATTAGTACAATGCAAGGCAGTCATTCCTAAATGGCTACAACTCTATCTATAAGCACATACCAGGGTATAGCTTCCACACATTGTCATAATTAAGCTAAGAAACCACATTTGTAACCCTGGGTGGATCCATCACACAATCACATCGCTTCGGAGCTCCCGGATAGCACCAGGGCATCAGCGGAATGAGAGCGCCTACCTTGACCGCTCTCCAGTGGTCGAGGCAGTCGCGGTGCACGTACTTGGATGTCCCCTTGCACTTGCAGGGCGCGATGAAGTCTCTCCCTACACCGAGAGAAGCAGTCAACCCCTGGCAAAACAAAGAAAACACGGCCAAGGATAACGGCGGGCAGCGGCGGGAACAGCTCGCGCAGGACGGATCCAGCCGTACGTACCGTCGGTCTCGAGGCAGATCCGGCACTGGAGCTGGTCCCCGGCACCGGCCTCGAGGTCGATCTCCGAGGATGTCGGCGGGATCAGCGGCGAGGCCGCCGAGGACAACCCCCTGGCCTTCTCCTCCTCCATCAACCACTGCAGCGCACCGCCCGGAGCCCTCCCAACGAGCGTACGCTTCTAGAACCTTCCAGGATAGTCCATTCGGAACCCTAACCTCTCCTCTTTTTTTCCCTCGCCTCGATGGATTCGACGGGACGAGGAGGGTGCGAGGAGGAGGTTGGAGTCCAGTTGTTGGGGAATAGACAGGTGCGTAGCGAAGCGCCGAAGCGAGGTATATGTGGGACCGGAAACTTTTGCGACGCGGACATTGACAATTGACCAGGAAGCTTCCCGACGTGCTTTTTTAGCCAACCTTCGCGGCAGTTCTTTTTAACAGAACCTCGTTACATACTCACATACACTCTTTTTGATTGTTTGAATTGCTTACCATATACGTAAACATAGCATACGCTCATTCCTATCAAGGCACATAAGCAACTACCGAGTGAAGGAGAGGAATATAACTGTTAGAGTGGTGAGCTCTTGTGACGCGCCCCCCCTCGTGCCGGCAGCGTCAGTTGCCATTGGAGGGGAGCTCCCGGCGCCGGATCTACCGGGGTGCGGATTGGGGGTGCCGGACCTAGCCGGACCGCCGGGGAGGATGGAGAGGCGGAAGCAGCAGGGTGACCGTTTCTGGCTCCTCGAGGAGGAGGCAGAGGAGAACGATGTGGAGGATCGAACGGGGAGGGTGATACGGCCACGAGTCTCTCTGATATTACCATTGTTGCTACTGCTCAAGAAAATATATTCGTTATTGCCATGCATCAGGGAAAGATGGAAGAAAAGGATGCTCTAGTTGAAGGTACGTACATGCATACCACGTCCTTCATGGAGATGCACTCACATAAGAAAGAGGGGTTGTTTAACATGCATGCATGGTCTAGGGAGAGGTGCATGTGCGTGCATGTAGGAGGCGACCTGTACACTAGTACGTTTGAACCAGAAAACAAAAAAGATAAGCAGGATATACAGCGTCCGGGCTGGTTTAAAGACGTGGTAGTGAATATTGATTTTCTATTTCTGTTCTTACCTCGTAAGGAAAATATTAATGATGTAATCGGGCTGATCAGATCATGGGATTTCCTTTGCTTATGTGGGTTAGGCTGGGGCCCACCAGAAGGAGCAAGACTACAAAGAAAAAGGTGTCTCACGCACCGTTTGTTCAGAATCCATCATATTTATGATTTACGTTTTTCTGGTAGTTTAGATAGACATCAAGATGTAAAAGGCAATATCAATTATATTGAGTCCAGATTAGTTTATTTCCATTGCTTGATTTCCAAGTTAGTTTAGGGTGTTCGGCTACAATATAAGGCAAGTCCATACGTCATGTAACAGCAGGTTATTTTGAGATGAATTAGACACCGTGTGTGTTCCGGCCAACGGCCATTATCGAGTTTAGAGAATTCTTGTCCAAAATCTCTACTGGCGTGTGAGTTCCTGCGACGCGACACGTAGGGGATTACAAGTTGAGCATATATGGTTCGTCCACGTTATTCCTTTGGTTCGAGGGGTTGGTGTGTTGTTTCCGCGGGATTTGCGAGCATCTTCGTAAACCTGCTACCATTACTAGCTGCGATGGAGGTTTGTGCCGTGAAAGATCGGGCCAACAAGGGATCGACCCTCGTCTCAAGGTTCGCTCCACATCAGAGGGCGAGGGAGGGGCCCAGGACCTTGGATGCTACTGCTCCGGCCCTGGTAAGGGTGGGGCGAGCGCCGAGGAGGAGCCGGGCGCGCTCGTTGAAGCGGGGGACGGAGTGGATACGGGGGACGGTGGTGGATCTGAGCGGGAGCTGGGGCTCGCCTCACCGTGGAGAAGCTTGGCGGGGAGAATGGTTACGGCAGATGGGACGAGAAAAGACCTGGGATGGGTGCAGGTGCGTCGGAGGAAGAGCTGCACGTCCAGCTGGCTCCGGGTTGGGCAGCGCAGGGTGGATCGACCGGCAAGGGGCGTCTGGGGCCGATTCCGCGGCTGCGGGGGGAGGGGGGTCTGTGCGCATCGGTGGAGGTGGGTGTGCGACGAGGGCCGGGGCCGCCAAGGAGACACCTGGGGCCGTTGGGGGAGCTCATCCGGTGGGTGGCGGCCGGGGCGAGCACCGTCGGTGTTCACCGAGGAGGAGTTCCCTTCGGTGGGCCGTGTCGGTGGGCCATCGGAGGTGGGAGAAGAGGATGGTGGGGGGTTGGGCCATGAAGGTGGGCCGATGTAACACCCCCAGTGTCATACTAAAGTAATCTTCTGTTAATGGTGACATGTCATCATGTTACTGTTGCTAATCTTCACTTGATCCAAATCACAATTCAAATTCAAATTCAATCTGAAGTCAAAAAATTCATATTTTTCAGACATGAAATCTAAAATGTTCATCTTATGCCAAATAATCCACAACTAATATTGGTGGTGAACCAACATTTTTTGCAAAGTGTTTAAGTGCACTAAACTAGCTAAAACAGTGTTTATAACATTTGTTTAAATGCTTTTTAATTTGTAAAAATGCTAACCTGTTTTATTTAAGTGCTAAACTAATTGTGGTAGTAGCCTAAAACATGATGATATTTTAGGTGTAAGTTTTATAATTTATAAAACTGTTTTGGTTTTGAAAGTTTTGGAAAACAGAAATTTTAAAAGAAGAGAAAACTGTTAAAAAGAGAGAGAAGGGCCACCGCCCTTGGGCCCCCGCGCCCCAGCCCACCCGAGCCAGCCCACTCCCCCCGACCGGTCGCCTCCCTCTCCTGTACAGCCGACCGGGCGCCCGCCCGAGCCGTCCCGGTCCGACCTGCTCGCCGGCGCCGCTCCGAGGGGATAAGGGCGACGCCTCGGATGCATTTTCCCCTCACCTCGCCCCACTCCACTCTTCCCCTGGCCTCGCTCTCCCCCTCGCTCTCCAGATCCAGCATGGCCGAGCACGACCGTCGCCGCCGCTTGCCATTTGCCGCGCTCCGGCGTCACCCCGAGCGATGCCTGGTGGTCCAGGAGCTTCCGCTGGTCAGCTTTCGTTGACTCCGAGCTGCGGATCGAGTCCGGCGCCCCTGCATCGTCCACATCAGGCCCTTCTTCCACCATCGGCCATCGGAGATCGCCGCCGCCGCCCTGTCTGCTCCAGGCCTCCCCCGAGCCCGCTTTGCTCACCTACAGGCTCGATGTGAGCTCTTCTCTCCGTTCTCCTTTTCTTTCCCCTCAAACTCATCGACGTTTGGCCACCCCACACGTTGACCGCCATGAAAGGGAGCTCGGCTCCTCGTGCCCGTGGCATGTCTCGTGCCCGCTTGATCTGCCCACTGCTCGCCTCCGCTCACAACGCCCCGCCTCTATCCCGCAGCAGTGCGCCCGTCGCTAGCCACTGTGGCCTGTGCCGCCCCGCTACTTGCAAACAGAGATGAGAAATGGACAGTATGGCTCTGGGATTGCTTTCTCGCTGGGAGTCGAGGGAGGATCTCTTGGCGAGGTTGATGACACTACTACTACTTTACTTTATGCTACTCTTATCTCTTCTGATGCTGCAAGATGCTTGAAGCTGCTTGAAGATGCTAGTCTTCGATAGGCTAGGCTTTCCCCACCTCTTCTGGCATTCTGCAGTTTAGTACATAGATACTACCCATTTCATTAATCCCGATGCATATGTAGTGTAGATCCTTGCCTGCGAGTACTTTGGATGAGTACTCATGGTTGCTTTGCTCCCCTTTTTCCACCTCTTTCCATTCTTCTCAGATGCTGCAACTAGAATGTGGAGCCCAGGATCCAAACACCACCTTCGACGACGACTACTGCTACACCGAGGGTGCCTACTACTACGTGGAGGCCACCGACGACTAGGAGTAGTTAGGAGGCTCCCAGGCAGGAGGCCTTGCCTTTTCGATCGTTGTTGCTTTTGTGCTAGCCTTCTTAAGGAAAACTTGTTAAACTTATGTCTGTGCTCAGATATTGTTGCTTCCGTTGACTCTTGTGTATTCGAGCTGATGTATTCGAGCCCTCGAGGCCCCTGGCTTGTAATATAAGGCTTGTATTATTTTAATTTGTGTCTAGAGTTGTGTTGTGATATCTTCCCGTGAGTCTCTGATCTTGATCGTACACATTTGCGTGTATGATTAGTATACGATTGAATCAGGGGCATCACAAGTTGGTATCAGAGCCGACTGCCTGTAGGTAGCCCCTTTCCAACTCCTTGGCCAAAGTTGAGTCTAGTCACTGAAAAACTTTTACTAACATGGTTGTGTGTCTTACGGGCCCATGTCGCCATTGGGTGGTGATGAAGCTATGTACCCAGGGTAGGGGCATGGACCTGTCCTACCTACCCTACCCGAGGACATCTCTAGAAGAAATCACCTTTTAATCGACTTGAAGGTGTTCCACTCGACAGACTCGAAGACACTCGACCAAGAAGCAATCACTCGACCAACATCCAACCACTCGACGGCCAGGAGACCTAAAGTCACTCCGCACGCTAACGGTCGGTCATTAAATAGCTTTTTATGGTCATCATAGCACTTTATTACTAGCGTTACCAGTAACGCCTCGCCTTAATGAACATTGAACCCTTGGTAACGTGGGCTGGTCGGGGGCCTGGCGCACTCTATATAAGCCACCCCCCTCCGAGACAAGGGTTCGCACCTCTGTAACTCATACACGCATAATCCAGTCGACCGCCTCCGGGCTCCGAGACGTAGGGCTATTACTTCCTCCGAGAAGGGCCTGAACTCGTAAACCTTGCGTGCTTACAACTTCTCCACAGCTAAGATCCTGCCTCTCCATACGTACCCCCCTACATCACTGTCAGGCTTAGAACCACGACAGTTGGCGCCCACCGTGGGGCCGGTGTTTTAGCGTTTTGTTGGAGGAGTTGCGACCTTTTCCGACCCGAATCATCATGGTTTTCGACGGAGTTTTGGTGGAGGGCCGCGAGATCCGTCTCGGCGCGCTCACGTTCATCGCCGACGACTCCGCCTGGCTTCAGGAGGCTCCGCTCGACGTGGACGCACTCCCTGTCCGTGGGCAACGCACTTTCGCGCGTGCGTCTGTGGCGTTCTCCTGCGGCAACCGTCGACCCCTTACCGGTCAGCTCCTGTGATGTCCTCCCTCCCCGTTTCCCACCGGCGCAAGCGCTCCGGTCGGTCGAGACTTCAGCGGTGGATGAGACACGCGGTGGCCCATCAGTCGGCCATCCCTCAAGTCGCGGCGATCGAGCCCGACGAATCCCTCTACGGCCTGTTCGATCTGTCGACTGGCTCCACAGAGACCGCATCCGAGTGCGGCAGCAGTGATTCGGCGGCGGAGGTTCTGATGGCCGATGGACCACCCAGTCCTCCCGGTTTTCCCCGCACCGACGGAGGCACGGGCGGAGGCGACCCGTCGCGTCCCCATGAGGAATATCTTCCCGAGCTTCTCACATCGCTGTAGAGGGAAGAACTTTGCCGCCGGAACATGGATGCACTGCACACTCCTATCATTGGAGAAACCCCCGAGGCTCGTGCCTTGGAGGACGCGCGCCTGGCAAATTTGGCCGAGCGTGCTCGACTGGAAAACCTCCAGCGAGCACTCGACGAGCGGGCGCGACAACGGGTTCCCGAATCCAGTCGATGTCAGCTTTTCCCGCCCCCGCAGGTATATCGAACTCTGATCCAGAATTTAGCAGCTGCAGCCCGCATAGCGGAGTCGATTCAGCCTTCCCAGTCGGAGGCTGGCAGAGGCTTGCTGCAGATCAGAGCGTTGCTCCGGGCAGCAGGAGATCAGAATTCCGCTGTTTCTCAGTCGCAGAACGGGATTCACAGCAGATCCGTTGCCGCGGACACAGTCCAGTCGGCTCACAGCCCGAGATCACCCCCGAAGCGTGAGGGACGTGGGGACCGGCGTGACCAGTATGGGGACCATGAACAGTATGAACACCGAGTCGGTCGTGACGGTCGGCGTCGAGTGCCCACGCCTCCCCCAAGGAGCGGGTCGTATGTGCCTCGCCAGCAGGATGACAGGCGCACTCATAGTGGTGGGCGAAGGGTTTCAGTCGACCCCAGAGGGCCAGGCTTTGACGCGAGATCCATTCTCGTCCAAGGTTTGGTCGACCGGAACAGGGCTCACCGAGAAGGTCACGACAGAGATGCCCCTACCAACAGCAGAGTGCATGTATCGGGGCCAGAGTGCTTTAGTCGAGCCATCAGGGCCGCTCTGATTCCTCCCAACTTCAGGTTGGCGACCGGAGTCAGTAAGTTCACTGGCGAGTCCAAGCCCGATACTTGGCTTGAAGATTACCGAGTGGCCGTCCAGATCGGCGGCGGCAATGATGAAGTGGCCATGAAGCACCTGCCTCTCATGTTAGAGGGCTCGGCCAGAGCGTGGCTGAACCAGTTGGTGCCTAGCAGCATTTACACTTGGGAGGATCTCTCTCGAGTGTTCGTCACCACATTCGAAGGCACGTGCAAGCGACCGGCAGGGCTGACAGAACTGCGGTCTTGTGTACAGAAACCAAATGAAACTTTGAGGGATTACATCCAGAGGTGGATCACGTTACATCACTCGGTGGAGAATGTGTCTGACCACCAAGCGGTTTGTGCTTTCAAGGAGGGCGTCAAGTACAGAGAACTGAGCTTGAAATTCGGTCGAACCAGAGAGATGTCCCTGAATCGGATGATGGAGATTGCCACCAAGTACGCTAATGGTGAAGATGAGGATCGACTCCGGAGCGGCAAGCTGAAGTCAGTCGCCCAAGAAACCGGAGGGAATTCCAATCGGAAACAGAAGCGGAAAGCCGAGCCAGCTGCTCCCGGGGAAGAATTGGCCGTAACTCAGGGAAAGTTTAAAGGGAAACCTAAAGGGCGTTGGAACCCCAAAAAGGTTAAAGACCAGGACGGAAATGATGTGTTGGACTTGCCATGTCTCGTCCACACGAAGAAAGATGAAGAGGGTAATTTCATTTACCCGAAACATACCACTCGAAAGTGTCGACTCTTGATCCAACAGTTCCAGGGTAAGCAACCCAAGGGTAAGGAAAAGGAGTCAGACAAAGTCGAGGACAAAGAGGACAGTGACGACGGATACCCTCAAGTCAATTCCACCTTGGTGATTTTTGCTGATGTTGAGAGCAAAAGTCGACTGAAAGTCATCAATCGAGAGGTGAATATGGTTGCTCCGGCAACACCAAGTTATCTGAAATGGTCCCAGAGTGCCATCACGTTCGACCAGTCCGATCACCCAACGCATATTGCCACCCCTGGGAGGCAAGCTCTGGTGGTCGACCCAGTGGTTGAAGGCACTCGACTGACCAAAGTCCTAATGGATGGTGGCAGTGGTTTGAACATATTGTATGCAGAGACATTGAAAGGGATGGGCATTCCGATGTCCAGACTCAGCGCCAGCAACATGAGTTTTCATGGAGTCATTCCTGGGAAGAAGGCTGAATCACTCGGCCAGATTGCCCTTGATGTGGTTTTTGGTGATTCCAAGAATTACCGGAAAGAGAAGTTGACATTTGAAGTTGTAGACTTCCAGAGTGCCTATCATGCTATTTTGGGCAGGCCGGCTTATGCACGCTTCATGGCCCGACCGTGTTATGTGTATCTCAAATTGAAGATGCCTGGTCCCAAAGGTGTGATCACCATTACAGGCAATCGGAAGAAAGCAGAAGAGTGTTTTCAGAAAGGCTCAAAGATTGCTGATGCCCAGATGGCAGTGGTCGAGCTGCAAGAGTACCAGAAGACTGCTGATCCAAGTGAGTTACTACGAGCCAAGAAGCCTGCTTCAGAATCAGCTTTTCAGTCGTCCGGTGAAACGAAGCCAGTTCAGATTCACCCGACCGATCCCAATGCTGCTCCGACTCATGTCTCAACGACGCTCGACTCCAAATAGGAAGAAGCGCTCATCCAGTTCCTCCGTGAGAACTGGGACATCTTTGCATGGAAGCCCTCTGACATGCCGGGTGTTCCCAGGGAGCTGGCTGAGCACCGCCTAAGAGTCGACTCAAAAGTAAAACCTGTCAAGGAACATCTCCGACGGTCCGCCGTCTAGAAGAGAAAGGCTATTGGCGAAGAGGTAGCTCGGCTTTTAGCGGCGGAGTTTATCCGAGAAATCTACCACTCCGAGTGGCTCGCCAATGTTGTCATGGTTCCCAAGAAGGACAAGTCACTTCGCATGTGCATTGACTTTAAACATATCAATCGGGCCTGCCCGAAAGATCATTTTCCTCTCCCCCGCATCGACCAGATAGTCGACTCAACTGCGGGATGTGAGCGACTGTCTTTTCTAGACGCCTATTCCGGGTACCATCAGATCCGTCTGTATGGACCTGATGAGATCAAAACAGCTTTCATCACCCCATTCGGGTGCTTCTGCTATGTTACCATGCCATTCAGCCTCAAGAATGCCGGAGCCACGTTCATGAGGATGATTCAGAAGTGTTTACTCACCCAAATCACTCGGAATGTGGAGGCATACATGGATGATATTGTGGTTAAGTCACGGAAGGGTTCCAACCTGCTGACTGACCTTGCTGAAACCTTTGCCAACCTCAGGAGGTATGATATCAAGCTCAATCCATCAAAGTGCACATTCGGAGTTCCAGGCGGAAAGCTACTCGGTTTTCTCGTTTCCAAATGGGGAATCGACGCCAATCCTGAAAAAATTGGTACTATACTCTGGATGAAGCGTCCTGTGCGTGTGCATGACGTCCAGAAGCTTACAGGTTGCTTGGCCGCTTTGAGTCGATTCATCTCTTGTCTCGGTGAAAAGGCATTGCCTCTTTACCGACTGATGAAGAAGTCTGACAAGTTCGAGTGGACTCCGGAAGCAGATGCAGCATTTGCAGAGCTCAAAGCTCTGCTCTCCACCCAGCCGGTGCTTGCTGCCCCAATCAGCAAGGAGCCTTTACTGCTTTACATTGCAGCCACAGGACAAGTTGTCAGTACAGTACTTACGGTCGAGCGGGAAGAAGAAGGAAATGCCTTCAAAGTTCAGCGCCCAGTATATTATATTTCTGAAGTCTTGACCCCATCGAAGCAAAGATACCCTCATTATCAGAAGCTCGTATATGGGATTTACATGACTACAAAGAAAGTTGTCCACTACTTCTCTGATCATTCCATTACAGTCGTCAGCGACGCTCCGTTGTCAGAGATCTTGCACAACAGAGATGCAACTGGTCGAGTGGCCAAATGGGCGATTGAACTCCTTCCCCTAGATATCAAGTTTGAGGCAAAGAAAGCTATCAAGTCCCAAGCAATTGCAGATTTCGTCGCCGAGTGGATTGAACAGCAACTTCCGACTCAAGTTCACTCGGAGCACTGGACCATGTTCTTCGATGGATCTAAGATGCTGAATGGTTCCGGTGCTGGGGTAGTATTGGTTTCCCCCCGAGGAGATAAGCTCAGATATGTTCTCCAGATTCACTTCGATTCCTCCAATAATGAAGCAGAATATGAAGCACTTTTGTATGGGTTGCGCATGGCCATTTCACTCGACGTCCGTCGCCTCATGGTCTATGGCGACTCAGATTTGGTGGTTAATCAGGTGATGAAGGAGTGGGACGTCAGAAGTCCAGCTATGACCGGTTATTGTAATGCAGTAAGAAAGTTAGAGAAGAAATTCGAGGGGTTAGAGCTTCATCACATCCCCCGACTAAAAAATCAAGCAGCTGATGATTTGGCAAAGATAGGCTCCAAGAGAGAAGCCATCCCCGGCAATGTGTTTTTGGAACACATCCACTCGCCGTCAGTCCAAGAAGATCCTTTTACAGATGAAGTCCCGCAGCCAAAGAGTGCCACGGATCCGACTGGAGTCGAAATTCCAGCGGTGGTCGACCTAATCATGGAAGTCTTGGCAATCACCCCCGACTGGACGATACCGTACATCGCGTATATCCTGAGGAAGGAACTCCCGGATGACGAGGAAGAGGCTCGACAGATTGTCCATCGATCCAAGGCCTTCACAGTCATAAAGGGACAGTTGTATAGAGAAAGCGCGACTGGAGTCGGTCAGAAGTGTATAACACCAGAAGAAGGTCAGATAATCCTTGATGAGATCCACTCAGGGACCTGTGATCACCATGCGTCCTCTCGGACCATTGTGGCTAAAGCATACCGAGCGGGTTTTTACTGGCCAAGAGCAAATGAAATGGCAAAAGAGATAGTCGACAAGTGTGAAGGGTGCCAGTTCTACTCCAACATGTCGCACAAACCCGCATCAGCCCTGAAGACCATTCCACTCGTCTGGCCCTTCGCTGTTTGGGGGTTGGATATGGTTGGTCCATTGAGAACAGGCAAGAGCGGTTTCACACATGTGCTTGTGGCAGTTGACAAGTTTACCAAATGGATTGAAGCCAAGCCTATCAAGAATCTTGATGCTTGCACTGCCATCAGTTTCGTCAGGGAGTTAACATTCAGATATGGGGTCCCGCATAGCATCATCACTGACAATGGGTCAAACTTTGATTCAGACAAGTTCGGAGCTTTTTGCGCCTCTCAAGGCACACGAGTCGACTACGCATCGGTCGCCCACCCCCCAGTTGAATGGGCAAGCAGAAAGGGCAAATGGTCTGATTCTCAAAGGACTAAAACCTCGGCTGATGCATGATCTCAAGCACGCAGCAGGTGCATGGGTCGACGAGCTTCCGTCAGTTCTGTGGGGATTGAGGACCACCCGAATAGGTCGACTGGAAGAACCCCGTTCTTTCTGGTTTACGGAGCGGAAGCAGTCCTGCCGAGTGATCTACTTCACAATGCACCCCGAGTCGAGCTTTACACCGAAGATGAAGCAGAACAAGCCCGGCAAGACACAGTCGACCTCCTGGAAGAAGAAAGAGAAATGGCTATGATCCATCGACCATTTATCAGCAAGACTTACGTCGGTTCCATGCCAGAAATGTGAAGAGTCGAGCCTTCCAAGAAGGAGATTTGGTCCTCCGAGTGGATCAACAGAAACCACACAAGCTCGCTCCTACTTGGGAAGGCCCCTTCATCGTCGCCAAAGTCCTCCACAATGGAGCGTATCATCTTTACAATGTCGATCGCCAGATCGATGAGCCACGAGCCTGGAATGCGGAGCTACTCCGCCCCTTTTATACCTAAATTCTCACTCGGATGAGATGTAATAAGAAAAACTCCTGTAGTTTATTTATCAAAGACAAGAGCGTTATAATTTTCCCAGTGATTATTATTGTTTTTTGTTTGCGTAAGAAATCCCCCAGTGGGTGGCTTAGCCGCGAATCCACTTCGCCTAAGTTTGTAAAAACAGTTTCCTACCGAGTGGCGAGCCAGCCTCCCACTCGGGGGGCTTAGCTGCGAATCCGTTTCGCCTAAGTTTGAAAAAAATCCTACCGAGTGGCGAGCCAGCCTCCCACTCGGGGGCTTAGCTGCGAATCCGTTTCGCCTAAGTTTGACAAAATCCTACCGAGTGGATAGCAATCCTCCCACTCGGGGGCTTAGCTGCAGTCCAACACTCGCCTAAGTTCTCCCACTTAGAGACTTAGCTGCAGTCAAGCACTCGCCTAAGTTTGAAAAAAATCCTACCGAGTGGAGAGCAATCCTCCCACTCGGGGGCTTAGCTGCAGTCCAGTACTCGCCTAAGTTCTCCCACTTAGAGACTTAGCTGCAGTCAGGCACTCGCCTAAGTTTGAAAAAATCCTACCGAGTGGAGAGCAATCCTCCCACTCGGGGGCTTAGCTGCAGTCCAGCACTCGCCTAAGTTCTCCCACTTAGAGACTTAGCTGCAGTCAGGCACTCGCCTAAGTTTGAAAAAATCCTACTGAGTGGAGAGCAATCCTCCCACTCGGGGGCTTGATTGCAGTCCAGCACTCGCCTAAGTTCTCCCACTTAGAGACTTAGCTGCAGTCAGGCACTCGCCTAAGTTTGAAAAAATCCTACTGAGTGGAGAGCAATCCTCCCACTCGGGGGCTTAGCTGCAGTCCAGTACTCGCCTAAGTTCTCCCACTCAGAGACTTAGCTGCAATCAGGCACTCGCCTAAGTTTGAAAAATCCTACCGAGTGGAGAGCAATCCTCCCACTCGGGGGCTTAGCTGCAGTCCAGTACTCGCCTAAGTTCTCCCACCTAGAGACTTAGCTGCAGTCAGGCACTCGCCTAAGTTTGAAAAAACCCTACCGAGTGGAGAGCAATCCTCCCACTCGGGGGCTTAGCTGCAGTCCAGTACTCGCCTAAGTTCTCCCACTTAGAGACTTAGCTGCAGTCAGGCACTCGCCTAAGTTTGAAAAAAATCCTACCGAGTGGAGAGCAATCCTCCCACTCGGGGGCTTAGCTGCAGTCCAGTACTCGCCTAAGTTCTCCCGCTCAGAGACTTAGCTGCAGTCAGGCACTCGCCTAAGTTTGAAAAAATCCTACCGAGTGGAGAGCAATCCTCCCACTCGGGGGCTTAGCTACAGTCCAGTACTCGCCTAAGTTCTCCCACTCAGAGACTTAGCTGCAGTCAGGCACTCGCCTAAGTTTGAAAAAACCCTACCGAGTGGAGAGCAATCCTCCCACTCGGGGGCTTAGCTGCAGTCCAGTACTCGCCTAAGTTCTCCCACCTAGAGACTTAGCTGCAGTCAGGCACTCGCCTAAGTTTGAAAAAATCCTACCGAGTGGAGAGCAATCCTCCCACTCGGGGGCTTAGCTACAGTCCAGTACTCGCCTAAGTTCTCCCACTCAGAGACTTAGCTGCAGTCAGGCACTCGCCTAAGTTTGAAAAAACCCTACCGAGTGGAGAGCAATCCTCCCACTCGGGGGCTTAGCTGCAGTCCAGTACTCGCCTAAGTTCTCCCAAACACATCTCAATCCTCAAGGACGACGAGGGGCAGGTCGACTGCCACCTTCTCCTAGAGAGCTTCGCCACAAATACAATGCACGATTCATCCCGCTCTACAGTAACGAAGTACGGGTCGACTGCCCCCCCACCCTTCTCCTGGAGAGCTTCGCCACAAATACAATGTGCGCTCCGTCCCACTCTGGAGTAACAGGGTGTGGGTCGACCGCCGCCCGCCCCTGGGGAGCTTCGCCACAAATACAAGGCATGGGTCGACTACTTCCCCCTCCTTTGGAGTTGTGCTGCGAATACAGAAAGTTGTCTCGAATAAAGGTTGGGTTCACTCAGCAGGAGATTCATAAAGATATTCAACGGTAAACCAAGTTCAGATAAAATCCTAAAGATTCTGGATCACGGATCGAGGTACTCAGGCATGCGACCCGAAAAAGTTTAACGGTTACAAAAACCACTCGGCATTTCGAGGCAAATTTAAGGTGGGACATAAGAGTTTGTTCACTCCGCGGGAGGAGGGCTGGCAGGCTCGATGAACTCATCCAGGTCGACGCCGTCGGCTATCCGAGTGGCTGCAGCGATGAAAGTCTCCATAAAGGTTCGGAAGTCATGCTTTTGGGTGTTGGCGACCTTGATTGCTGCCAGCTTGTCTTGTCGCACCTCCTTGTAGTGGACACGAACTAAAGACAGAGCCACATCAGCGCCGCACCGAGCAGAAGACTTCTTCCACTCCTGCACTCGGTCAGGGATTCCGTTAAGACGAATCATCAGAGACTCGAGATCATTTTGGAGCGTAGCCTCTGGCCAAAGTGCCGGGTCGATCCGTGACATGGCGACCTTCAGTTGAGCCAAGTAGTCCATGGCACCGTCAATGCGAGATTCCAGTCGGAGCAAATTCATGGCAGCTTCATCTTTCACGGGAGAGTTGATTGGATCCAAACCTGGTTCGATCCGCCTAGTCTCCTCTTCAAAGTTCTGGAAAAACTCTGCATTCACGATCCAAGGATAAGTCAATTTTCATACACTGAGTCGACACAAAAAAAATTAGTCGGAACTAAATGTGCACCTTCAAGCTTGATATACAACTTCTTGGCAAGGCTCCTCAAGTAGCTCTCCAGATCGTCCCTCCTACGAGCAATGCCTTCCATCTTTTCCTTCAGGTTGAGGTTATCCTTCTTCCAGCGTGTACACTCCCTGTTGGCTTCATTCAGAGTGGTCTTCAGCCTGGTATTCTCTTCTTCTAACTGGCCGACCGAAGCCAGCTTTTGTTCGGCCAGAGCGGTCTTGTCATCAGCCTCCTTACGGGCAGCAGCCAAGTCCTGATCCTTTTTTGCCAGAGCTTCTCTCAATTTTTCTGCAAAGAAATGATGATTGATTCGGAAATAGCAGAAGGGTACTCAAGCCTAAAACTAACCAGTCAACAAAATAGTCTTACCTGCGGCGCCGTCTCTGGCCTTTTGCAGCTCTGTCCTGGCCAGCTCCAGATCAAGGTTCAGTTGAATCTGCTGCTTCTCCAAGTCAGCAAAGCGAGCTCCAAGATCGCAAGATTTCTGAAGTCAAAGGGGAGAAGTTATTTTACAGCAAAAAACAACAAAGGCAATAAATACTAAGACTACGGTCGACTGCCAGCAGTCCACCATAGCCTCGGGGACTACACCCAGTGGGTGCACTTAGCGTGCCCCCACCAGTTCTGACCCCACTCGACCGGCCCGCCGAAGTCGAGTCCAAAAAAAGAGAGAAAGAACTTAGACTACAGTCGACTGCCAGCAGTCCACCGTAGTCTCGGAGACTACACCCAGTGGGTGCACTCAGCGTGCCCCCACCGGTACTGATCCCACTCGACCAGATCGAGTGGAAGAGACAAACTATACATTCGACAAAATACTAAGACTACAGTCGACTGCCAGCAGTCCACCGTAGTCTCGGGGACTACACCCAGTGGGTGCACTCAGCGTGCCCCCACTAGTCCAAGAATTCAATCGACGCACCCAGTGGGTGTGCAGATGCAAAGATTTTCAGAAAGACTCTTCAGGTAGCATATCCTAACAGAACAAGCGGCAACCAACTAACCTGAACGTTGCTCTGGAGGGCCGAGCTGGCATCATAGGCGGCTTGGCTGGCGTCCCGCACCGCCTTCATCTTCTCCATCATAATGCCCGCTTGACGAATGGCTTCCCTAGCAGCATTCACCTCGTCCTCCGGGACATGATGGGTCGCAAAAATTGAAGGCGGGTCGACAGGGGCCTGAGCAGTTGATGAAGAAGGCAAAGCACTCGACAACGGCTCAGCGAAGGTAATAGGACCCCGATTGACGTCGCTAGTGTCCTGAACAACTGGTTCCGCCCTCGGCGTCGTCTGTAGCGCCCCCTTGCAGGATCTCGCCTGTTCTTCCTCTTCAAAGGCCTCTCGGGCTCTCCTTCATCATCAGGGAGGTCAATAATGTTGGGAGCTGTGCAAGGTTCAAATTGCCAAAAGCACGTCACCCAGTGATGCACGATACAGTTGAATCGACCAAAAAAAGATAGTATGGCAGAAATTATACCCGGATTAGAAGTGACCGAATCCTCCATCGCCTCATCATCATCCCTATAAGCTGAGGTTCCGGAAGTGGCAGCGCTAACAATTCCAAAGTTCATCCAGTTAAAACAAGAAAAACAAATAGCGCGGAGCGTCGAGTGAATACAAGGAGAGACACTCACGCGGAGGCGACAGGGATATCGATCTTGATCTTTGGCAGCGCCTTCCGAGTCTTCGGCTCTACAACTTTGGGGTGCTTTGGTGCCTTCCCAGTCGGGGTTGGTGAAGAGATCCGAGGGCGCTTCGAAGACTGACCAGCCGGAGCAGTTGCCTTGTCGCGAGCACTCGGCCGTTCTTGGTCAAGCTTGGATCGCCTCTCCCTGCGAGGAGGCAACTCGACTTCTTCTCCAGCGCTTGAGTCGTCGCTCCCTCTGTCCCCTTCACCATCGGAAGCCCCCTCGCCGCTTTCGCCGCCACTCACCTCGCCTTCCAGAGCTTGCTCTTGCTCCCCGTTGGGCATGGAATACATTTCAATAATGGCCTGAAAGAAAGCAGGGAGAACAAAGTCAGTCGACGCAATACAGACAGCTGCGCGAGTGAACTCAAATTACAAGCAAAAACTCAGAATCAGACCTGCTCGGGTGCGTGGGATTGGTCGAATGGAGGGACTCTCCTGGCTCCCCTGGGATTGTCCTTATTCCCGGTAATGCCAGACAGCCACTTCTCCAGCGTGTCGTCGTCGACCTCCTCCGGGTGGATCCGAGTGGAGTCTTCAAGACCCGAATACATCCACATCGGATGGTCTCGGGCTTGGAGAGGCTGGATGTGCCGCTGAAGGAAGACCTCCAAGAGATCCATACCAGTGACCCCGTCGCGAATAAGCTGGACCACTCGGTCGACCAGCACCTGCACGTGCTCCTTCTCCTCCGGGAGCACCTTCAAAGGGGAGGGTTTTTCCACTCGGTCCATGGTAAAAGGAGGGAGGCCAGTCGATTGCCCTGGCGTCGACTGGTCTTTGCAGTAGAACCAAGTCGACTGCCATCCGCGAACTGAATCGGGGAGAATCATGGCCGGAAAGGAGCTTTTTCCCCTCGTCTGGATGCCAAGACCCCCACACATCTGGATCACTTGGGTCCTCTCGTCACTCGGATTAGCCCTTTTCACTGTCTGGGAGCGACAAGTGAAGATATGCTTGAAAAGACCCCAGTGAGGTCGACAACCCAAGAAGTTCTCACACAAGGAAATGAACGCGGCAAGATAAACGATTGAGTTGGGGGTAAAATGGTGGAGTTGAGCCCCAAAGAAGTTCAGAAACCCTCGGAAGAAAGGATGAGGAGGCAAGGAAAACCCACGGTCGACGTGGGTGGCAAGAAGAACGCGCTCACCCTCCCGAGGCTGCGGCTCGGATTCCTTCCCCGGAAGCCACGCCGCGTCATAGGGGATCAGCCCCCCTTCGGCCAAGTCATCGAGGTCGTCTTGGCAGATCCTCGAGTGGATCCAGTCACCCTGGATCCAGCCCTTCGGCAGGCCAGACCGCGAGGAAGATCCGCCTCGACTGGTCGCCTTCCCCTTCAACTTCGCCGTCGCCTTCTTGGCCCGCTCTAGAGCCGTTGTCTTCTCCCTCCCCATTGTCGCCGGCGAGGCACGTGCGGTGCGGTGGTGTTAGGGCGAGAGCGAGCGCGGCGGAGGGAAGTGAGGGAGAGAAGAGGTAATGGGATGCACTGCTCGGGGGACTCCGGTCCAGGCGCTTTATATCAGGCCGCTCCCGAGTGGCTGACGGGTAGGCCCAGGCGGCCCTGTCAAATCCCGTAACGACCGCACGAGCAATACGTGGCGAAAAAGGTGGCGCGGGGATCGAGGCGGCTCCACTCTATCTCGTCCGATTATTGCGGCCTCCCCCGTCCCGCGCGCTTCCCAAAATTCGGATCCCACTAAATCCGCGGGCAGCGAATAACTTGTCAGACCAAGGATCTCCTCCACACCATCACTCGGAGCCTTACAAGTAAAGAAACCCACTCGAAGAGGAATTAAGAATGGATCAAGGCAACTGGAAAGGAAGTTGCTGCCATCACTCAGGCCCGTTGATCTGAAACTAGATATGCTCACGACATGAAAAACGAGTCGGAGAAGCTCTCAAATCCTTCCCCACTCAAACCTCGATCCATTCGAGGGCTATGATGAAGCTATGTACCTAGGGTAGGGTCATGGACCTGTCCTACCTACCCTACCCGAGGACATCTCTAGAAGAAATCACCTTTCAATCGACTTGAAGGTGTTCCACTTGACAGACTCGAAGACACTCGACAGACTCGAAGACACTCGACCAAGAAGCAATCACTCGACCAAGATCCAACCACTCGACGGCCAGGAGACCTAAAGTCACTCCGCACGCTAATGGTCGGTCATTAAATAGCTTTTTATGGTCATCATAGCACTTTATTACTAGCGGTACCAGTAACGCCTCGCCTTAATGAACATTGAACCCTTGGTAACATGGGCTGGCCGGGGGCCTGGCGCACTCTATATAAGCCACCCCCCTCCGAGACAAGGGTTTGCACCTCTGTAACTCATACACGCATAATCCAGTCGACCGCCTCCGGGCTCCGAGGCGTAGGGCTATTACTTCCTCCGAGAAGGGCCTGAACTCGTAAACCTTGCGTGCTTACAACTTCTCCACAGCTAAGATCCCGCCTCTCCATACGTACCCCCCTACATCACTGTCAGGCTTAGAACCACGACAGGTGGTATTAGGATCTTTTATTCCTTGTCTTACTCTAGGATTCTGCTCTCTCTTCTCCTCGGCTTAAAGGTTTTACTGACTCTAACATTAGGATCTCGTGGTCACATCCACCCGGAGAACCCCTTATTACAGATGATCGCCTACTGCACCAGAAGATTTCGAAGATACTCTATGATGTTCTCTCAGGACTCTGTGTCATCGCTTTTGCAACTCCCTCTCATCGATAAACCCCTATGGATGACCACATACATTTGTCATTCATACCATCATTCCCTATTGATCTTGTTATCACAAGATACCCCGAAGTTCTCTCTTTTTTTATGAGAATACTTTGTGCCTACTGCCTTGCAGTTCTTTGTCACATGAATACCCCTACGGATAATTCCTCGCACTTACCGAGTATACGCTCATTCCCATTTGTTCATGTGTTTCACAAAATTCTTTGAAATACTATTCGATCTTCCAAAATCCTTAGTAGCGTATTGCTCTTGAAATTCTTGCCTGCTTGCATTATGGTTAATTCCATATGTGTAGCAACCAGACCTCAAACAGTCTGATCTCTGTGCTCCGGTGTCATCCCTGGATCAGTAATGCTGACACCACACAGTACTCGGAGGATTTATAGCAGAGTAGCAATCACACACTTATTACATAGAGTGTCTCCATAGAGAACTTATTACAATAAATATGGCTTAAGGCCATCTAATAACGATAACAGCGGAAGGCTTGGAAGATAAGTGAGTCCATCAACTCCAACGGCATCATTGAGTATAGAACCACGACCTAAAAACTCCTTAATCGTCGTCTGAAAAGTCTGCAACATTAACGTTGCAGCCCGAAACGGGTCAGCACATGGAATATGCTGGCAATGTAACACATAGAGAGTAATGGAATGAAACAGCTATACTATACGCATATTTGGCTGGTGGAAAGCTCTATGGTTACAGTTTGGCGTAAAGCCAATTTTTCCCTACTTCAAAGAAATAGATTTATTTAACTATCATGGTAGTTGTTAAACATTGAGAATGGTTGACAGCATTCTCAATCCCAATTAAGCATCATCATTAAACATAACCCAACAAAATTAATTTAGAGTAACATGTTGAGATTCACATGATAATCCAGGTACTAGATACTCAAGATTAGTTTATTACACTATGCAGAGGTTTGCGCACTTTTCCCCACAAGACTCGATCGCCTCCGTTTGGTTTCTCGCACTACATGGTGTTTGAGAAGACGGATGACCGAGACATGGTCTTTCAGAAGCGCTAGCACCTTACGATCGGGTAGACCATACCACCTACTTCCCCTACATCTGCTAGTCTACCCTGTAAGAGTTCGCACGACTTAATCAACTATGCTAGAGCCCATAATAGCTTGTGGCTGCACACGGAAGTTTCTAGTATGAAAAATCTCATGATCCCTTTGGGCCTGGGTGGCGGTCCATAAAGAAAAACAGGCAATCCTGGAATACCCAGGTACCACAATCCACCCAGATGTGTGTTTAAGTTGCCACCTTAGATAAACCATTAATTAACAAACTCACATCTGTCATGGATATCACTCACCCAATCCACGTCTACTAGCATAGCATGCCATAAATAAGCAAACGTAGAAGTAACTCCCAAAGGTTTGATAATAAACAGGTAATAGGTACTACCTCAACTACTTCCCATCCCACAATTTAATTAGATCCAATCATGCAATGTGTGAGGATTGATCTAATGCAATAAAACTGGGTAGTAGAAAAGGTATGATCAAAGTGTTACTTGCCTTGCTGATGATCCGCGAAACCTAGAGATTCGAAGTAACAGGCAGCGCACTCCGGGTATTCTATCACAGACAAACAAAGAAGCATACAATAAGTACTCATCTAATGCACGGGTAAAACTCAAAGAAGATATCTAACCAGAAGGTTCAACTTAAGAACTCCGGTTGGCAAAAAGAATAAAATCGAATGAAGCAACGAAAGTCAAACGACGAAAGAAAACAACTTTGTTCTACTAATCTGGATCTAGGGCAAATTTTACAGTAGCAAAATCTTGTTTAAGTTGGTTAAACGGATAGAGGGTTTCGAGACGAAACTCTAGGCGCTTGAATCGCCTGATTCCGATAAACGACCGAAAAGTTATACTAAAACAAAAATCGGATCAGGAATCTCGATCAGAAAAATCGCGGATTTAATCCGAGAAAAAGAAAAACGACGAACGTTCGCTAGAACGAACGAACGGGCGAACGCTCACTATTTAAATAAACCAGAAAAACCGAACTATTTTAAAAAAACCGAATCTAAAAAAACCGACGGAAAAACCGAACGGTTTTTCGAAAAAAAAATTAAAAAAACCGGCACGGATTTCGAGGCGGCGGCGAACCTCGGGCGGCGTGTGGCGGCGAGCGGCGAGGCGGCGGCGGCGGCGGGCGGCGGCGCGGCGGGGCGTCGGCGTCGGCGGCGGCGGCGGCTTGGGGCTGGGGTGGCTAGGGTTTGCCCGGGTGGGCTGCCCCGGCTTAGAAAGCCTGCCCGGGCCGGTGTCCCGGTCGGACACGGCCCGTAGGTTGGTGCGCGTTTTTTTTAAATTACGCGCAGAAGAAAAATAAAAAGAAATACTAAACGGACTCCAAAAATTCCGAAATAAATTTTCGCGGGCTTCTAAAATCAAGCCGCACAAGGTGAACATTTATTGGGGACCTAAATGCAATTTTGAAAAACACACATTTTTCCTAAATTCAAATAAAACACCGAAAAACTCCGAAATAAAATCTTATTTGATTTTATTATTAAATCCTCAATATTTCTTTATTTTGGGAAAGTCATTTTATTCCCTCTCTCATATTTTTGTAATAGAAATAATTGATGATAAAATAAATAAAATAAAATGATCCTATTCTCAAAATTTGAGAAAACTCAAATATGAAAATAACGAAATCCCCAACTCTCTCCGTGGGTCATTGAGTTGCGTAGAATTTCTAGGATCAACCAAAATGCAAAATAAAATATGATATGCAATGATGATCTAATGTATAACATTCCAAATTGAAAATTTGGGATGTTACAATATGTCTAGCAATATTCCTTAAAATCCTTTATGATTCCCATTTTGATCATATTGATTCAACAGGTGTGCGCATGCACGTAATCATCAGTCAATCCTTTTAAATTATCTTTCCGGCTCAAACATCATTTTGAAATGAGTCGTCTCGACCAATCTATTTGTCATCAATTGTACCCCTAGGTATATTCAACTTATCCATCCTTGATAAGGACATCTGCTTTTGATCCTTCATTTTGGAAATCATGATTCCTTTGTTATCTAAGCATTGAATTATTCAGATGTTCTATAATCCGATGCCCTTGCATTCTTTCTTCCTCTGATTGAGTACCGATACTCACATCTGCTCCATTGTGGACCGCCAAGCCCATTGCTGGGTTATTATCCGATAGTATTCTTCACTTTCAAAATTCTTGTGAGTTATTCCCATGGTACATAATGTCTTTGACAATTTGTATCCTCTGTTTTTGTCAACCATGCTCTACCTTCCGAGCTTGTGTCATTTACTCTTGGAGTTTGTGGCATATGTTCCGAAGATGCCCCTATGGGTTGAATCTATTCTTTTGGCATTTGTGTGAACCCGAAAGATTTCACGGGTCATACTCATCTGATATTTCACCAGGTAAAACTTTCAACACCAATGCCAATTTCAAAGTGAGAAGTGAATGAAAGGTTATGTATTGGAGAAGTGGGAGTCGACCTTGAACTTTATGTTCATGCCCATGGAAACGATGTAGATCTTATCATGGAAGCTTCTCCTAAAATTAATTGTCCCCTTGGTATAAGTTATTATATTTGGGATTTGGTCTTTTGCAAACGTGGTTCTGACCATATTGTTCTTCTTTGGTCCCATTTCTTGGACAAGTTAAATCACTTGTCTTCTGCAGGTCAATACGCCTGCTCAACCTTTATTATGATCTACCTTTGAGTATTACCCCTGGTATCTCGAGGATATCATGCCATTGCCCTACATCTTATGAACTTTTGATGGAGTACTACCTTACCATGTCTTTGTGAGTTCATGGGTTCTAGGTTGTTTATCAATCGAGAACAGCGATAAGTGAATCATTCCACACTGTGATTCCACAACTCTAAGTAATTTTCGTTGCTTACGAGTTTAGTAATCCTTCAAGTCATTCCTAGCCTGTTCGGCTATTTTTTATCATGCCAACTTTTAACTGTGCTACCTGGTCCTTATGCCCGGAGCAACTTCCAACAACGAGCTAAGCTTACGTCGATCTTCTTCATCTTATCATTTCACCTCGAACAACAAGCTTGATTTCGAGCTTGTGTCGTATCTGTGGTTCCAATAGCCTTTTGCTTCATCCTTCCTGTTGCTTGATGGCATCGCTCCTCGATGGCATCTTCATAGAGCCTCTCGACACATGCGTCGTGATCAACATCAACATTTTGACTTCTGTTGAGATGACAATTGAATTCATGGTGAGAAATGTCATCCTTGACCTTCGATGATTTGAGTTATCATCGACAACCCCCTTGTATTCTTTCCAACACATGTTTGATCATGTCTTGGTTATACCTTGGACTCCTTGCTATTCCTGCAATTGTTCCTTGAGTATTTTTGTGATCTTCAACTCCAACCCCTACTTGGAACACCATGTTAATGCTACTCGAAGCATGACTAGGGTATTCCGAATATCAACAAGAACATTGGAAGCACATTGTCGAATGTTTCTTGATCTATTATCCAAACGCTGTTGTATGGATAATATCATGATTCTTCCCTCGCCCCCTTTATCTAAATGCTTTTGAACTTGTTGTCATATCATGTATACCCTACTCCGCTTCCCCTTGGGAAGGATATACTCCCAATTCTTGTGTGTAAACACAATCCTTTCCATTGGTCTGATTAATCCAATAATTTCATTTTCCTTTCCATTGTTTTGTTTAACCTTCTTGTGATCTATATGATATAAGAAGAAATAATTGCCTGCTTATAAAACACCCTGATGTACAACCTTGTCAGTGAGACCTTGTTATTATTGCTGTTGACATTCTGGTAACCATCGATGGACGAGAACTTTGCCTATTGGTCTGCCTCGTTCAACGAGCAGGAAAATAGTTCTCTTCGTCCCTCGCCCTTGGTACCAACGTTGTTGGCAACATAACTGATAGTCTATCATCTGACATGCCTTGCTATCAGCCCCCTTTCTACTTTTAACCCACATGGTGGGCCCATAACCCACAGTTTCACATGATCGAAACCTGACTCTCATATATACCTCTGTTTCTAAAAAAATCCTCACGCTTGGTTTCATATGTCATTCACGAGCCACCTTCCGAGAGATCACCAATTCTGGTATCAGACAAAATACTTATTCCCGTTGCTCTAAAACCCTTTCACACTCTGTTTCAGGCAACAAACGATTGCCTACCCGATTGAAGCTCCTTATTGCACCTTCTTACCTTGCTCTCGATGACTTTCTTGAATTTCAACTCGAGAGATGCCTCTTTGCCACGTTCACTGAGATAGTCCCCAGGTAACTATCTTGTGTTGAGCTCCGTCCTTCCCGAGTCTTTCCTCCTTACTCCACCCCTTAAATCTCGGGACGAGATTCCTTGTAGTGTAGGAGATTTGTAACACCCCCACTGTCATGCTACAGTAATCCCCTGTTAATGGTGCCATGTCATCATGTTACTATTGCTAATCTTTACTTGATCCAAATCACAATTCAAATTCAAATCCAATCTAAAGTCAAAAAATTCATATTTGTCAGACATGAAATCTAAAATGTTCATCTTGTGCCAAATAATCCACAACTAATATTGGTGGTGAACCAACATTTTTTGCAAAGTGTTTAAGTGCACTAAACTAGCTAAAACAGTGCTTTAACATTTGTTTAAATGCTTTTTAATTTGTAAAAATGCTAACCTATTTTATTTAAGTGCTAAACTAATTGTGGCAGTAGCCTAAAACATGATGATATTTTAGGTGTAAGTTTTATAATTTATAAAACTGTTTTGGTTTTGAAAAGTTTTAGAAAACAGAAATTTTAAGAAGAAAAGAAAACTGTTAAAAAAAGAGAGAAGGGCCACCGCCCTTGGCCCCCTGGGCCCCGACCCACCCGAGTCAGCCCATCCAGCCCACTCCCCCCCACCGGTCGCCTCCCTCTCCTGTACAGCCGACCGGGCGCCCGACCGAGCTGTCCCGATCCGACCAGCTCGCCGGTGCCGCCCCGAGGGGATAAGGGCAATGCCTAGGGTGCATTTCCCCTCACCTTGCCCCACTCCACTCTCCTCCTTCCCCTGGCCTCGCTCTCCCCCTCGCTCTCCAGATCCAGCATGGTCGAGCGCGACCGTCGCTGCTGCTTGCCATTTGCCACGCTCCAGCGTCACCCCGAGCGATGCCTGGTGGTCCAGGAGCTCCCGCTAGTCAGCTTTCGTTGACTCCGAGTTGCGGATCAAGTCCAGCGCCCCTGCATCATCTACATCGGGCCCTTCTTCCACCATCGGCCATCGGAGATCACCGCCGCCGCCCTATCTGCTCCAGGCCTCCCCGAGCCCGCTTTGCTCACCTACAGGCTCGATGTTAGCTCCTCTCTTCGTTCCCCTTTTCTTTCCCCTCAAATTCGTCGATGTTTGGCCGCCCCACACTGATGTAGGGTAGAACCCTAGTGGCCCGATCTTTCACGAAAGGAGCGGATCCCGCGAAGAGCACGATGAACGCGAAGAGGGGAACGAGGAAAAACGGGGGAAAACACAAGGGGAAACACAAGAGGAACACTCAAACTAACAAGAACAAGTCAGACATGTGCTAGATCCTCGGGTACATAGAACGATACACGAATCCATGGACAACTAAGGATGATACAAAAGGGTAGCCGGTTCTTCTCCGTGAGGAGGTCTTGAATCCACAAGGGGATCTTCCCGTAAAGGGGTCTTGAATCCAAGGTGGATCTTCTCCGTAGAGGGGCCGCGGTCTCTCTCGTGGAGTAGATCCGATAAGGATGAGCAATGCTCTATCTCTCAATGAGCTAAACCAATGCTAACCCTAGAAAGTTGTACGGGATAGAGTATATATAGTCTAGGTGACGAAAGGGTACACGGGCCTCAGCCCAAGTGGCTGCATGCAGGCAGGGCCGGAAGTTCCGGGAGCCGGAGGTTCCGAGGAGGGTCCGGCCTAACTAGAGAGTTGGCGCGGTGGAGATGTGTTGGCATCCGGGGGCCGGAAGGTCCGGGCAGGCCGGAGGTTTCGGGCGCCGAAAGGTCCGGGACGGGGTCCGGGCTAACCCGAGAGTTGGCACGCCTGGGCTGGTCGAAGTCATCGGCGGCCGGAAGCTCCGGGTCGGCCGGAAGGTCCGGGGGCCGGAAGTTCCGAGCTGTCCAGAGTGTTGACGCCTGTCTCTTCATCTATAGTCCTTAGCTCCGAGTCTTGAGCGTTGTACCTGATGACACATAGTATCTCGGACTTAGGCAGTAGCCATGTCTCACTTGAAGAGGGAGAAAACTCAAGTAGGAGTGATGTCACCTCGGATTGAATAGCACGTGCCCTAGCCCTTGTCATTGGTCCACTTGGAGCTTGGATAGTTGAGGTGGCGTCCATGGGGATGGTCGTGGGATGCTCCGCATCATCTACCCTCCCTTGGGGAAGATCCATCCTCGGATCGAGTTCTTCATCACCATGGAAGGGAGAGAGATCTTTGATGTTGAAGATGTCACTCATGTTGTATTTGTCCCGTGGGAGGTCGATCTTGTAAGCGTTGTCGTTGTAGTGTGCGAGCACCTTGAATGGTCCATCGGCTCGTGGTCGAAGCTTAGACTTGCGTTCTTGTGGAAAGCGCTCCTTGCGAAGGTGTAGCCACACGAGATCACCAATGTTGAAGACCATAGGTTGCTTGTTGACGTTGAGCTTGGTCGCAAGGCGTTGTACTTGGCGCTCGATGGTGTTTCTTGTATCTTCATGCACCTTCTTGATATGGGTCGCTCGTGCACTTGCGTCCAAATTGATTCGCTCCTGGAGTGGTAGAGGTAGAATATCCAAAGGTGACAAAGGGTTGAATCCGTAGATGACCTCGAAAGGGGACTTGCCGGTTGTTGAGTGTCTTGCTCGGTTGTAGGCAAACTCGGCGATGGGTAGACACTCCTCCCACTCCTTGATGTTCTTCTTGATGAGTACTCGAAGTAGAGCGGAGAGTGTGCGGTTTGTCACCTCCGTTTGGCCGTCGGTTTGAGGATGGTACGCCGTGGAGAAGAGTAGCTTGATTCCGAGCTTGGCGCATAGGGTCTTCCAAAAGTAGCTAAGGAACTTCACGTCGCGGTCCGAGACGATAGTCTTTGGCACACCATGTAGACGCAATATTTCCCTACAAAAGAGATTAGCCACATGTGAAGCATTGTCTATCTTGTTACAAGGAAAAAAGTGTGCCATTTTTGAGAAACGGTCCACAACGACAAATATGGAATCTTTCCCATTGCGAGTCCTAGGCAAACCAAGTACAAATTCCATGCTAATGTCTTCCCAAGGTTGGTATGGAATCGGTAAAGGCATATAGAGACCATGAGATTGAGCTTTGGACTTAGCTTTGCGACATGTAGAACACCGGTTGGTGAAGCGATTGACGTCCCGAAACATCTTTGGCCAAAAGTAGCTCTTGGAGAGCGTGGTGAACGTCTTGTCGCGTCCGAAGTGTCCCATTAAGCCTCCTCCATGAGATTCCTGCAAAAGCAACAAACGAAGCGAGGACTCGGGAATGCAAATTTGTTAGCTCTCATAAGGTAGCCATCTTTGATGTAATAGCGTTCCCAAGATGTATTCGACAAACACTTGGCATAAGGAATGGCAAAAGTTGTATCATGCTCATATAAGTCTTTGATATGCTCGAAGCCAATGACATCTAATTCAAGTTGCGTGACAAGCATGCAAATGCGGGAAAGAGCATCCGCTACTATGTTTTCTTTACCTTTGATGTACTTGATGACATATGGAAAAGACTCAATAAATTCACTCCATTTAGCATGACGCTTGTTAAACTTAGTTTGTCCCTTAAGATACTTGAGAGTCTCATGATCGATATGAATGATAAACTCATGGGGACGAAGGTAGTGTTCCCATTCATGCAAAACACGGACTAAAGCATATAGCTCTTTGTCATAGATGGGGTAGTTGAGTTGCGCTCCGGAAAGTTTCTCACTAAAGTAAGCTATGGGGCGCTTCTCTTGCGTTAACACACCTCCTATGCCATTACCACTAGCATCGCAATGAATTTCAAAAGGTTTGTCGAAGTTGGGTAAAGCAAGCACGGGAGCATGAGTAAGCAAATTCTTAAGCTCATTGAATGCGGTATCTTGGGATGGTCCCCAAACAAAAGGCGCATTCTTCTTGCTCAAAGCATGCAAAGGCGAAGCAATGGTGCTAAAATCCTTTACAAAGCGACGATAGAAACCCGCAAGGCCATGGAAACTACGCACTTGATGCAAGTTGGTTGGTTGCAGCCAAGTCTTAATAGCATTGATCTTGGACTCATGTACATGAACACCCTTAGAAGAGACAAGAAATCCTAAGAAAACAAGCTTACCAACACCAAAAAGGCATTTCTCCATATTAGCATAGAGACGCTCTTTCCTAAGAGTTTGCAAAACGGTGCGGACATGGGTGACATGCTCTTGGATATATTTGCTAAACACAAGAATATCATCAAAGTAGACCACAACAAATATACCAATGTAAGGGCGAAAGACATGATTCATGAGGCGCATAAAAGTGCCCGGTGCTTCCGAAAGACCCATAGGCATGACTAACCACTCATACAAACCAAACTTGGTTTTGAAGGCGGTTTTCCATTCATCACCCTCTTGTATGCGGATTTGATAGTAACCACTCTTAAGATCAATTCTGGAAAATATAGTGGCACCGCTAAGCTCATCAAGCATATCATCTAGGCGTGGAATGGGATACCTATAAAGAACGGTGATAGCATTGATAGGTCTACAATCGGAGCACATGCGAAAACTACCGTCACGTTTTGGCACAAGAATGACCGGAACGGCACAAGGGCTCAAACTTTCACGCACATGTCCATGGTCTATGAGATGTTTTACTTGCCTTTGAATTTCTTTGGTTTCTTCGGGGTTGACGCGGTAGGGAGCTTTGTTTGGAAGTGGTGCTCCGGGGATGAGGTCGATTCGGTGCTCAATGCCTCGTAGAGGAGGTAGTCCCGGAGGTAGCTCATCGGGAAAAACATCTTGAAATTCCTGCAAAAGAGAAGACAACACTAGAGGAAGAGTGTGAGAGGTTTTAGTTTGTGGTGCAGTGTCCTTGCACACGATGACGTAGTGTAGGAAACTAGATGGGTTCTCACACACTTCTCTCATCTCACGTTTGGTGGCAAATAGAACTAGGTTCTTGTTTTCGCTCATCATGGAGGCACTCAATTTGGGCTTGTGGCGCTCACTCTCTTTTTGGTGGCTCACTCTCTCACCATTCTCTCCACGATGGGTGGTATGCTTGTCGGCGATCACTTGACTTGGCGACATTGGATGGAGGACGTACTCCTTGCCCTTCATCTTGAAGATGTAGTGGTTCGTTCGACCGTTGTGGACGACTCCTCTATCGAATTGCCATGGCCGTCCAAGGAGAAGATGACAAATGGTCATTGGAACGATGTCGCACTCCAAGGTGTCTTCGTAGGCGCCGATCTTGAAGGAGACTTCTACTCGGTGCTCGACTTGGATGGTGCCGGAGTCACTAAGCCATTGCACTTTGTATGGATGTGGATGCTTCGTCTTGGGCAATTGGAGCTTGGAGCAAAGTTCTTCACTTGCGAGATTGTGACAACTCCCTCCATCGATGATGACCTTGACGGATCGTCCATTGATGCCGGCCTTGGTGTGGAATATGTGGCATCGTTGGTCTTCTTCTTGGTGATGTTGGAGAGTCAAGACTTTTGAGACAACAAGTGCGGGACTTGAGTCTTCATCACAAAAGACTTGTTCTTCTTCATTGTTCACTTGGCGGTGCATGGCGACTTGCTCAAGTGCTTCCATTTCACCTTCACTCATGGAGTCATAAGTGCCATCATCGTTGAAGACCATGGTCCACTTGTTGGTGCACTCGTAGGACTTGTGGCCTCGGCCTCCGCAAGTGAAACACTTGAAGGAACTCGTCTTGACGGTCTCATCGGTTGGGGTTGATGATGATGAAGCTCTCGGCTTGAAGTTGCCCATAGTAGGGTTGCTTGTAGTTGGCGAAGCATTCTTGGAAGTCGACTTGTCGATGTTGGAAGTAGAAGGTCTTGTAGTCGGTGTTGGAGTCGTTGAAGCTTGGTTATTGGAGAAGCCGTAGGACTTGGATGAGAACTTGGCGTACTTGAAATCATCTTGCACTTGGCATTCCGCTTTGGTAGCTTGGTGCACTAGCTCGATGAGATTTGAGTATGGTTGGAAGTCGGCGATCTTCTTGATAGGATGATTGAGTCCATTCAAGAAACGTGCCATTGTTTGCTCATCATCTTCTGTGACATTGGCTCGTATCATGGCAATCTCCATCTCCTTGTAGTACTCTTCAACGCTCTTGGTTTCTTTCTTGAGTTGTTGGAGTTTCTTGAAGAGGTCGCGGTTGTAGTAGGTAGGCACGAAGCGTGCTCTCATGACATTCTTCATTTGTGCCCAAGTAGTGATGGGTGGTTCACCTCTTGCCTCACGGCGCTCTATGATTTGTTCCCACCAAATGAGGACATTGTCTTGGAACTCAAGGGATGCCATCGCGATCTTCTTCTCTTCTTCATAATTGTGCAAACGGAAGATCTTGTCAACTTTCAATGCCCATGAAAGGTATTCTTCGGGATCGTTGCTTCCGCTGAACTTGGGCATGGTGAACTTGAGCTTGCCGTAGCGTTGCTCTTCATTGTGTTGGGGTCGGGGATGATGACGCCCATGTTGTAGATGATTGTTCAACTCGTGGTGCTCTTTTCGCGGAGGGTTGTCAACCTCGTGTTGCTCTTGTCGCGGAGGATTCCCATTATTTTCATGCTCTTTATGAACTTGATGGTCTTGGCGAGCTTGTGGAGGAGCGCGTCGAGCTTGAGGAGGAATTAGACGATGCATGCGAGCTTGAAGTCGTCGTTCGTGAATTTCTTCGCGAAGTGCTTCCTCTTCTTCACGGGCTTGACGGCCTCGGTCGGCAATGGCTCGACTCGCATCGCGTAGAGCTTGTTGTGCCTCAAGTGCTTGAGCGTCACGGAGTTGTTGTTCTTTACGTTGAGCCTCGGCATCTTGTGCATTTTGGTGTAGACGCGTGCATTCTTCCTCTTCATGTTGGCGTTGTTGTTGTCGTTCTCGAGCTAGCGCAAAGGCTTCTTCGGCTTGACGTCATTGGTGCTTTTGAGAGTCGGTGTCCCGACGTGGATTGAGGTTTGCTGGACGGTCGATGCGCGCGGCTCGATGAAGAGTGTTCCATGTCGGTGTACTTGAGCCGGAGAGGGTAAAGTCGGAATGGCGACTTGAACGGCTCCTTCTTGAAGTGGAAGAAGAGCGGTTGAGCAACAAAGCGCGAATCTCGTCCATCCTTGCGTCATTCTCTTGCTTGTGATCGTCGAGCTTGTGGTCAAAGTAGTCCCTTGTACGTTGCTCAGAAAGTCGTACTTGCGGCGAAAGAAGGGCACCAACCGCCTTATAGCGTGTCCATGAGGGTCAGGGGCGCCCCTGCCCCCTAGGGCGCGCCCCCTGCCTCGTGGCCCCCTCGGGCATCGTCTCACGTTGATTCCACTTCCCAAAATTCACATATATTCCAAAAAAAATCTCCGTCAGTTTTTATCCCGTTTGGACTCCATTTGATATGGATTTTCTGCGAAACAAAAAACATGCAACAAAGAGGAACTGGCACTGGGCACTGGATCAATATGTTAGTCCCAAAAATAGTATAAAAAGTTGCCAAAAGTATATGAAAGTTGTATAATATTGGCATGGAACAATCAAAAATTATAGATACAACGGAGACCTATCATCATCCGCAAGCTTAATTCCTACTCGTCCTCGAGTAGGTAAATGAGTAAAAAGATAATTTTTGATGTGGAATGCTACCTAGCATAATATTGATCATGTAATCTAATCATGGCATGAATATTAAGACATAAGTGATTCAAAGCAATAGTCTATCATTTGGTATTAAGACAATAATACTTCAAGCATACTAATAAAGCAATCATGTCTTTTCAAAATAAGATGGCCAAAGAAAGTTATCCCTACAAAATCATATGGTCTGGCTGTACTCCATCTTCACCACACAAAATATTCAAATCATGCACAACCCCGATGACAAGCCAAGAAATTGTTCATACTTTTGACGTTCTCAAACCTTTTCAAGTTTCACGCAATACATGATGTGAGCCATGGGCATAACACTATAGGTGTTATAGAATATGATGGTGGAGGTTGTGTGGAGAAGACAAAAAAGGAGAAATTCTCACATCGACGTGGCTAATCAACGGGCTATGGAGATGCCCATCAATTGATGTCAATGTGAGGAGTAGGGATTGCCATGCAACAGATGCACTAAGAGCTATAAGTGTATGAAAGCTCAAATTGGAAACAAAGTGGGTGTGCATCCAACTTGCTTGCTCATGAAGACCTCGGGCATTTGAGGAAGCCCATCATCGGAATATACAAGCCAAGTTCTATAATGAAAATGCCCACTAGTATATGAAAGTGATAACTCAAGAGACTCTCTATATGAAGAACATGGTGCTACTCTGAAGCACAAGTGTGGTAAAAGGATAGTAACATTGCCCCTTCTCTTTTTCTCTCATTTTTTTGTTTGGTCAGCTTCTTTGGCCTTTTTTTATTTGGGCTTCTTTGGCCTTTTTATTTGAAGTCCGGAGTCTCATCCCGACTTGTGGGGGAATCATAGTCTCCATCATCCTTTCCTCACTGGGGCAATGGTCTAATAAAGATGATCATCACACTTTTATTTACTTACAACTCAATATTACAACTCGATGTCTAGAACAAAGTATGACTCTATATGAATGCCTTCGGCGGGTGTACCGGGATGTGCAATGATCTAGCGTAGCAATGACATCAAAAAACGGACAAGCCATGAAAGCATCATGCTAGCTATCTTATGATCATGCAAAGCAATATGACAATAAATGGTCAAGTCATGTATATGATGATGATGGAAGTTTCATGGCAATATATCTCAGAATGGCTATGGAAATGCCATAATAGGTAGGTATGGTGGTTGTTTTGAGGAAGATATAAGGAGGCTTATGTGTGACAGAGCGTATCGTATAACGGGGTTTGGATGCACCGGCGAAGTTTGCACCAACTCTTGAGGTGAGAAAGGGCAATGCACGGTACCGAAGAGGCTAGCAATGATGGAAGGGTGAGAGTGCGTATAATCCATGGACTCAACATTTGTCATAAAGAACTCACATACTTGCAAAAATCTATTAGTCATAGAAACAAAGTAGTAAGCGCATGCTCCTAGGGGGATAGATTGGTAGGAAAAGACCATCGCTCGTCCCCAACCGCCACTCATAAGGAAGACAATCAATAAATAAACCATGCTCCGACTTCATCGCGTTACGGTTCACCATACGTGCATGCTACGGGAATCACAAACTTCAACACAAGTATTTATACAATCCACAACTACCCACTAGCATGACTCTAATATCACCATCTTTATATCGCAAAACTATTGCAAGGAATCAAACATATCATATTCAGTGATCTACAAGTTTTATGTAGGATTTATGACTAACCATGTGAATGACCAGTTCCTATCATCTCTCTAAATAGATATAAGTGAAGCAAGAGAGTTTAATTCTTTCTACAAAAGATATGCCCATGCTCTAACAAATATAAGTGAAGCAAAAGAGCATTCTACAAATGGCGGTTTTCTATGTGTAGAGAAATAGGCAATCCAAACTTCAAATGATATATGTGAAGCACATGAAGCATTCTATAAAGCTATACTCAAAAGATATAAGTGAAGTGAAATGAGCATTATATAAATCAACCAAAGACTATCTCATACCATCATGGTGCATAAAATAAAAGTGAAAACTAAATGCAAAAGACGCTCCAAGATTTGCACATATCGCATGAACGCAACGAATCTGAAAACATACCGATATTTGTTGAAGAAAGATGGGATGCCTTCTGGGGCATCCCCAAGCTTAGGTGCTTGAGTCTCCTTGAATATTTACTTGGGGTTCCTTGGGCATCCCCAAGCTTGAGCTCTTGCCTCTCCTCCTCACATCGAGACCTCCTCGATCTTCGAACACTTCATCCACACAAAACTCAACAGAAAACTCGGTAAGATCCGTTAGTATAATAAAGCAAATCACTACTCTAAGTACTGTTGCAAACCAATTCATATTTTGTTTTTGCACTGTAGATACTGCAATATAACTTTTCCATGGCTTAATCCATTGATAGAAATTGATAGTTTCATCAAAACAAGCAAACTATGCATCAAAAACAGAATCTGTCTTAAACAGGACAATCTGTAGTAATCTGAACATTCACCATACTTCTGTTACTCCAAAAATTCTGAAAAATTAGAAAAAATAAAAAATTTGTATAGAAAGATAGTGCAAAAAGTTTCAGAACCGTTTGACTTTCCAATAAAAAATATAAAATCGCGCACTACAGCCGAGTTTCTTTTTTGCACCGCACAAACCAACAAGCAATGTAAACATCCTAAAGGCAAATCTTGGCACATTATTTTTATAATACAAAGGAATTGTACTTTATAAAAGCACTCAACAGAAATAAATGACTCTGTAAAACTTCCGGGTTGTCTCCCTGGTAGCGCTTTCTTTAAAGCCATTAAGCTAGGCATATGGTGCTCAAGTAATGGATCCACCCAGATCCCAAGGTATATCAAAGCCAATTTAAATTAGCAATGATTTGTGATTTAGTAGTGAGCACAAAGTAACATATATCATGCAACAACGAAGTCTAACTCTCTTCCTATGCATTGGCATGTCATAAGAGAACAATTCATGCACACATAGTAAAGGCCAATGCATAGTATAAACAGTTTCTTGCAATTTTATCATATTGGAAACATGGAGAGGCGGAGATGTAGTTCCTCTCTCATAATAATTGCAAGTAGGAGCAGCAAGCACATGCATGTTATATCTATCAAAATCATCATGTGTAGTAGGAAAACGCAACCCAACAATATAATCCTTAATAAGGGCAAACTTCTCCAATATAGTGTTGTCGGGAGAATTTAAAAAGATAACAGGACTATCATGCGTGGGTGCACTAGCAACAATTTCATGTTTAATATAAGGAACTATAGCAAGTTCATCTCCATAAGCATAATTCATATTGGCATCTTGGCCACATGCATAGCAAGCATCAAGTTCATCAAAAAAGGATATTTCAAATGAATCAACGGGATCATAGCAATCATCATAGCAATCATCCTTCGGTAAGCATGAAGGGAAATTCAACAATGTATGAGTTGAAGAGTTACTCTCATTAGAAGGTGGGCACGGGTAGCTAATCCGCACTTCCTCCTTTTGTTCTTCGCTCTCCTCATCATCTTTTTCATCCAATGAGCCCACAGTTTCATCAATTCCTTCTTCCATAGACTCCTGCAAAATATTAGTCTCTTCTTGGATAGTGAAGGAGTCCTCAATATATGGTTTAACATAGGCATTAGAAGCATAATTATCATAACAATATTTAAGTATGGCAAAATTTTTAGATTTGTAAAGAGTAGAATCATACTTTCCAATCAAAGAAGCAATTTCATAAGAACCCTTAAAAGCAAAAAATTCTTCAATTTGTTGAACAACATAGTAATTATAAACACCCTTAGCATATGAAGATATGATTCCATTATCACTAAACTCACATTGGTAGGGAAGGTGTTTCTTAGGGTCTTTAGAACAACAAGTAAAATCATATATTTCACATAAATTCCAAGCATAGCATTGCAAACGATGAATTTGATCCAGTAAAATTTCCCTTTTTGAGATAAGCGGTGTCGCACATAACAAGCATGCTCATCTAAAGATTTGCCCTCAACTAAGCTAGTTGGGGTTTCAACCCGAGCACATTGGGATCAAAGATGATCCTAGCAAAAAGCTTCAGGAGTGTGATAGATTTTGAGTGCTTCTTCAACCATTGGTGTAGTAGGTACAACTAATTTTTTTGGTATTTTGCGTTTCCTACCCATAACTAAAGATAGAAAACAAGAGCACAAAATAAAAACTACTTAGTGATAAAGCAAACAAGCACACACGAGAATATTCACCCCACGCTATAACTCCCCGGCAAGGGCACCAGAAAAAGGTCTTGATAACCCACAAGTATAGGGGATCAATTGTAGCCTCTTTCGATCAGTAAGAGTGTCGAACCCAACGAGGAGCTAAAGGTAGAACAAATATTTCCTCAAGTTCTATCGACCACCGATACAACTCTACGGACGCTTAATGTTCGCCTTACCTAGAACAAGTATGAAACAAGAAGGACTTTGTAGGTGTAACGGGATATATTTGCAAGAATATAAAGAGCACATAAATAAAAAATAGGGGCTGTTTTAGGTAAAGAAGCAATAAAGTTAGTATAGCGAGTGTGGAAAAGTGGTGGTAGGAGTTGCGAAATTGTCCCTAAGAAATTGACTACGTTACTAGACCGATAGCAAGTTTTATGTGGGAGAGGCCACTGCTAGCATGTCATCCCTGACTTGAAATTCTATGCACTTATGATTGGAACTATTAGCATGCATCCGCAACTACTAACGTTCATTAAGGTAAAACCCAACCATAGCATTATGATATATTGGTCCCCCTTCAATCCCGTATGCATCTATTTCTATGCAAGGTTGAAGCTTCTGTCACTCTTGCCCTCCAATACATAGTCCTATCAACATACAACTAACCCTATGGTGTGATCCACGCGCGCGCTCATATGATGGGCACCAAAGGACAACAACATAACCACAAACAAATTAAACCAATCATAGCAATTCACCAATTACCGATAGGACAACGAAAATCTACTCAGACATCATAGGGTGGCAACACATCATTGGATAATAATATGAAGCATAAAGCACCATGTTCAAGTAGAGGGTATGGCGGGTTGCGGGAGAGTGGACCGCTGTAGATAGATGGGGGAAGGTGATGAAGATGTTGGCGAAGATGACAGAGGTGTTGGTGTAGATCGCCGTTACACGGTGATGGCCCCGGCGGCGTTCCGGCGCCACCGGGAGAGAGGGGGAGAGAGACCCCTTCTTCTTCTTCCTTGACCTTCTACCTAGATGGGAGAAGGGTTTCCCCTCTGGTCCATGGCCTCCATGGCGTCGGAGGGGCGAGAGCCCCTCCGAGATTAGATCTGCCTCTCTGTCTCTCTCTGTTTTTGCCCTTTCAGATTCTGGCCTTTCACCGTTTCTTATATTCCTGGAGATCCATAACTCTGATTGGATTGAAATTTGAACAAGATTTTTATCCGGATATTAGCTTTCTTGCGGGGAAAGAAGGGCACCAACTGCCTTACGGGTGTCCATGAGGGTCAGGGGCGCGCCTGCCCCCCTAGGGTGCGCTCCCCTGCATCGTGGCCCCCTCGGGCATCGTCTCGCGTTGATTCCACTTCCCAAAATTCACATATATTCCAAAAAAAATCTCCGTCAGTTTTTATCCCGTTTGGACTCCGTTTGATATGGATTTTCTGCAGAAAAAAACATGCAACAAACAGGAACTGGCACTGGGCACTGGATCAATATGTTAGTCCCAAAAATAGTATAAAAAGTTGCCAAAAGTATATGAAAGTTGTATAATATTGGCATGGAACAATAAAAAATTATAGATATGACGAAGACGTATCATCATCCCCAAGCTTAATTCCTTCTCGTCCTCGAGTAGGTAAATGAGAAAAAAAGATAATTTTTGATATGGAATGCTACCTAGCATAATATTGATCATGTAATCTAATCATGGCATGAATATTAAGACAAGAGTGATTTAAAGCAATAGTCTATCATTTGGCATTAAGACAATAATACTTCAAGCATACTAATAAAGCAATCATGTCTTTTCAAAATAACATGGCCAAAGAAAGTTATCCCTACAAAATCATATGGTCTGGCTGTACTCCATCTTCACCACACAAAATATTCAAATCATGCACAACCCCGATGACAAGCCAAGAAATTGTTTCATACTTTTGATGTTCTCAAACCTTTTCAACTTTCACACAATACATGAGCGTGAGCCATGGACATAGCACTATAGGTGGAATATAATATGAGGGTGGAGGTTGTGTGGAGAAGACAAAAAAGGAGGAAGTCTCACACGACGCGACTAATCAACGGGTTATGGAGATGCCCATCAATTGATGTCAATGTGAGGAGTAGGGATTTCCATGCAACAGATGCACTAAGAGCTATAAGTGTATGAAAGCTCAAACTGGAAACTAAGTGGGTGTGCATCCAACTTGCTTGCTCATGAAGACTTCGGGCATTTGAGGAAGCCCATCATCGGAATATAAAAGCCAAGTTCTATAATGAAAATGCCCACTAGTATATGAAAGTGATAACTCAAGAGACTCTCTATATGAAGAACATGGTGCTACTCTGAAGCACAAGTGTGGTAAAAGGATAGTAACATTGCCCCTTCTCTTTTTCTCTCATTTTTTTTGTTTTGGTGGGCTTCTTTGGCCTTTTTTTATTTGGGCTTCTTTGGCCTTTTTATTTGAAGTCCGGAGTCTCATCCTGATTTGTGGGGGAATCATAGTCTCCATCATCCTTTCCTCATTGGGGCAATGGTCTAATAATGATGATCATCACACTTTTATTTACTTACAACTCAATATTACAACTCGATGTTTGAACAAAGTATGACTCTATATGAATGCCTCCGGCGGGTGTACTGGGATGCGCAATGATCTAGCGTAGCAATGACATCAAAAAATGGACAAGCCATGAAAACATCATGCTAGCTATCTTATGATCATGCAAAGCAATATGGCAATAAATGCTCAAGTCATGTATATGATGATGATGGAAGTTGCATGACAATATATCTCGGAATGGCTATGGAAATGCCATAATAGGTAGGTATGGTGGCTGTTTTGAGGAAGATATAAGGAGGCTTATGTGTGACAGAGCGTATCGTATAACGGGGTTTGGATGCACCGGCGAAGTTTGCACCAACTCTCGAGGTGAGAAAGGGCAATGCACAGTACCGAAGAGGCTAGCAATGATGGAGACGTATCAATATCCCAAGCGCGATTCTTCACACAACTGTTTGGGATATATCTAATATCCCAAACGCTCTGTCCTTGCTATTCATGTGTGCTGGCATTACCATCGTAGTCGGACTTCTGTAGTTTTACCTAAAACTCGGCGTCGTCTAGGCACATTCCAGGCACGTACCAAACTGGCTCTATGTTTACGATGCCCGGCACTGTCGGCTTCCTAGGAACGGGGGTCCCCAGACTTGCCTGCCTGCGGCCCATGGCGTGGCTCCACCAGCGGCCCTGTATGGCCCATATTCACCAACAAACACTCAAGACCCTCGCGAGGGGCCAAGCCTCGCAAGGGGGACGACACAAGATTTCCTCGGGGGTGGCCTCACCAGGCTGGCTCGCAAGGGGCGGAGAGATCAAGGTAAGGGGCGCCTCGCGAGGTTCCTGTGACGCAAGCCATGACGACCAAGGCCGGGCGGGCACCAGGTGGGCGCCAGCGCGCGCAGTGTCCTCATTTCCTCTTTGGTGCTAAAGAGGAAAGCGCAGGCTCGGAGTCCCGATGCATCAAGCAAAGGTCTCCATATCGGTGCAACAAGACCAAGACTAGCAGTACGGCAGGACGAAGGTCACCGTGGAGTCCAAGACGGCGTCATCACTAGAGCCTTTGGCAGGCGAAGACCATGGGGCGGAGAGATCAAGGCAAGGGGCACCTCGTGAGGTTCCTATGACGCAAGCCATGACGACCAAGGCCAGGCGGGCACAAGGCGGACGCCAACGCGCGCAGTGTGCTCATTTCCTCTTTGGTGCTAAAGAGGCAAGCGCAGGCGCGGAGTCCCGAGGCATCAAGCAAAGGTTTACATATTGGTGCAATAAGACCAAGACCAGCAGGACGGCAGGACGGAGGTCACCGTGGAGCCCAAGACGGCGCCATCACCAGAGCCTTTGGCAGGCGAAGACCATCTTTTGTCAGGATAGCTTGTATTAGCTGCCCCCCTTCAAATTGGCCGTTGTGGGATCCCTTCCCACCTAATACTTGGGAAGAGGACCCGGGCCTCTATATATAGGGCTAGCCATCATCATAGGAAAGGAGAGAGATCTAGAAGGATCGGCTCATAGTGGGACGATCCTCTACCGCATCAACTGACCAAGCACAAGAACACCTCTCCTCAGGAGGCTGTTCTTCCCTTGTAACTATTCATCCTTAGCCCTAGAGGCAATCCACCACACCACACTGGAGTAGGGTATTACACCACATCGGTGGCCCAAACCAGTATAAATCTTGTCCCTTTGTTCTGCGAGTTCGACGCGCTAAGCCTTGAGATTGCGGTGAGGGCGTGAACTAGAGGGAGGAGAGATCTTCGTGCGCACCCCAGTGTTCGAACCTCAAGGGTTTTGCCGGAACCCAAAATCCGACATTTGGTGCGCCAGGTAGGGGTGCGTCGAAGCCTCTCTTCCATTAGCAGACCCGCCAACACTCTGCAGCGCCGATGTCCGACGACCCGAGGGCTGACGCCGATCACTAGGCAGCCTGGCCAGCCAGGGCGGCGTCGTTCGCCCAAGAAGACCTCAACTCTGCGCTCCAGGTGGCACACGCACCGCCAAGCGCCGAGGGGCGCGGGCGGTGTGTTCGGACGCCTTCCACCCTTACCTAGCGGCGCGCGCGGGCCGCCACAGGGGCCTCAAGCTACACCACGGTGACGGTGCCGCACTCCCGACAGGAACAAGCAAACATGAGGGCCGCGCTCACAGTGGCGCAGGAGCTGCTGCGATGCCGATTGAAGGAGAGCGACCGGGATGCATTGCTAGAGCGTGTTGCCGAGCTGTTGGACGCCGCAACCAGGGGTGCGCTGCCTTTCAGCTCCTTGCTTACGCCTCAGGCTGCGGCCCGCACGCCGCCGGGCGCCCCCGCACCCGCTCGTCGCACCCGCACGCCCCCGGGCGCACCAGGAAGTTTTGTCGGCATCAGCGCAACCAACGACGCTGGGCACCCAAGCACACCTGTGCCTCCCCCAGTGGGCGCTGGCGTAAGCATCGCCACCCACAGTTCCGGCGGGATGCTGCCCCACCATCCTGGCACGTCGAGCCAAGCGATGTGGAGCATGGGGCACCTCGGCGAGGTTTCCGGGGCGATGGCCCCGGAGGCCTATGTGACGCGCATGATGGACTAGAAGTACGCACAGGAAGATGACCCTGGTTCATTCCTTGAGCCGGGCTGGGAAGAGGAGACGCTGGAAGCTGAAGCCTTCCAGGAGCCACCCGGGAGCCTCGCTGACCACACCGGCGACAACAGCTACAGGGTACCACTGATCTCTTAGGAGCAAGCTTACACTAACCATGGGTCGCAAGTGAATCAGGTCGCAGCGGTGGACGACAGCCCCAGCGCGGCGGCCCCCTTCCACCAGGAGAAGCGCATTGGGGGCTGCGGGGGAGGGGCCGGGAGCAAGGCCCCTCCCTGCATCGTGTGGAGCAAGGCGTCGCCCGGAGGTAGGTCCTCTGCCGGGGAGGCACTGGCGAGCCTTCCCCCTGGTAGAGGGCCCGTGGCCGCCGAGGGCGCCGCTAGCATCCCCTTTGCCCCTTGGCATCGTCCTGGTTTCCGGACGCCCCAACGATGGTCGAGGGCGGCGCAAGGCGGGACCCTCGCCTGGCGATATGAAGCAAGGCTCATGCCCGTGAAGGTCTCCGCTCGTGACACTCTCACGTAATAATGAGTGGGGCTGTACATGCCCCGGAGTCTCCGGAGTGCCGCCCTCGGGCCTCGGGGGCTCCCGCCCACGTCCTAGTGGAAGCACCATGCTCCACGCTGGCCGTCGACACTGTCCCCCAATGACTATGCTCACGGCATGTGAAAGCACTTAGCTCCGCGCTGGTGAGAAGACTCGAAGACCCGAAGACAAGAAGACTAGCTAGGTGCCGGACGCGGCCATTTGCTTTTGACCTCTTTTCTGTATCTCAGACTTGCAGCTTTTGATATTGAATTTGAAATTGCATTTCCATTGGCAATCGCGGGGGGCATCCTTTCTTGTTCGCGTTGATTTCGTGAGTATCTGGATTCGTGTTTTGTTTGTGATTTACGTCCGCTGTCTTCCCCTCTTTCGAAAACCTCGCCAGCAGGGGCTGGTAGCGGCGCACACGAACTACGCGCGCATCTTGCCATTAATGGTGCTCGCTCCTCGCGAGGCCCTCTTAGGAAACCAAAACCTCGCGAGCTCGTGAGGGGCTCCCCTCAGAAGGAAAGCACGTTCACAACGGCCGAACCAGTTTGAAGCCCGGCTAAAGCAAAGTAAGTTACGGCATCGAGCCCGCAAGGGGAGTCGTGAGCACCGAAAGGCACGCTTTAAGCCTAGCCTAAGGAACGAAGTGGTAGTCTATTTACATGAGGGGCTTCCCCTCTTCAAAATGCTCTTACATCGTGAGGGGTCGTACCCAAGCTTTTGTGTGCAGGTTCAAAATACAGGAGCAAGGGCTCAGCCGGACATATCGCTTGCCTCGTCCCCCAAATCACTCCCGGACAGGCTGCTGGCGCCGTCGCTGTTGCTATCTCCACCGCCATCAACCGCACCGCCATCGGCCACACCACCATCAGCCGCACTGCCATCAACCACGTCGCCCTCATCCGCCGCGACCACCACCGCGTCATCCTCAGAAGCAAAGGCCCTAACTAGAGCATCCACGTTGTCATCCACCCAGTGCGCGAGGTTGCCCCGGACGACCGCGGGCACTGGGGCAATGGCGGCGGCAAAATCAAAGTCAGGATTGGTGTTCAGGAGATGGCTGAAGACGCGGGAGAATGCACGCCCGAGAAGGCCTTGGCTCTTTTCGTCGACGAGCTCGCGAGCCCTCTCAGTATGGCTCTCCATGTGCGTCACCACATCAGCGAAGAAGCAAAGATGGCTGGCGTAATCCTCGGCGTGGGGATGAGGGGTGTGCTCATCGCAGATGGTACCAAGCGGCTGGTTGGCCTTCGTCCTAAGGTCCCGAAGCATGGGAGCGTGCTCGCGCAGCAGCGTCTGCCGGCAAAGTACCTCCTCCCTACTCTGCTGCTTGAAGGACTCGGCGCTGACAACTCATTGTTGAAGATAGAGCAGCTCGGCACGGGCGGAAGCCAACTCGGCCTGCACCGAGACCAGGGCAGCTGCGGCGGCTTTCTCGCGATGTTCCGCCTCAACCAATCCTGACCTGAGGGCAGCGGTCCTGCCCACACCTTCAGCTTCCACGAGCTTTAGCTTCAGGTCGTACCGGCCGGCAAGATCCGCGCGAGCCATGACCACCCTGCGGTCGACCTCCTCCTGGGCCCTGGCCTTGCGCGCGCCGACAACATCCTCTGCTTGGGTGACTGGGCGCTCCCTCGTCTCCAACCGCTGGAGCTCAAGGCTACGCTCCATGGCCTCCAACAACAGTGCTTCCACGCGCCTCAAGATCTCCTCCTCGTCGGACAGGCGCCCTTAATCGATGCCAGGGCAACTCTGCGCACCTCCACTCACTGCTCCAGGGAGGCGTTCAAGGCCTGGAGCTCCCACCCGCGCTCCTCGGCAACCGCGCGGCGGTTGTCCGCCTCCCTGGCCTCCTCCAAGGCCCGGGCGTTGGCCTCTCGCGATGTTGCCAGGGATGCCTCGGGCTTCGCATCGGCATGCTCGCGTTGGAGGCGCCCGAGGTTGACAGCCACCTTCGGGCGATGCCGCTCCTCCACCAGCCGGAGGCCTTCGGCTTCAAGAGGAATGTCGGCATCCGCGAGTTCTCCGCCGAGTAGGCTCATCGCGCCCATTGCCTCCTGAAAGATCTCATGGCGGACGACACTCTGCCTGTGCACAAGCTTAAGCACGCAACCGGGTCCGTCCCCCGCAGCGGGGGCGGCTGACAGGATCCGAAGCAGCTCGTGCCCCTCCAGCAGGGGGCTAGGGGCTGGCACCTCCCGGGTCGCCGTCCGGGCTTCAGCAGCGACCCGGATGGCTTGAGGCCCGCTGCTCGAAGAAGAAGCCAGGATCGAAGTCATCCAGGCACCATCCATAACCAGAGGAGGAGCCCTTGGCACACTTGTCGCGCTCTAGGCGAGGCCACGAAGGAGAGACGGTGAAGTCGCGGGCTCAAGGCGCCAAGCTAACGTGTTTGCCTCTCTAGTTGACCTCGCGCCGGCTGCGGCATGATGGCTTGGGGCACTCAAGACCAACGGGGGATTCGAGGCAGGATGGCCTTATCAAAAGGGACCCTTAGGAGCCACTATCAGGAGGGGAAGTAGCACTCAAGAAATCACAAAGATAAGGTACTCACTCATCTATGGCGATATACTTCCTCTGCTTCAACGACGGAAGGCATTACTGCTGCAACTGGGGGACCCTTTCCTCTTGCAGAGTGCCTCAAAGTCCAGACGGAGCTGGCCGAAGCGTTGGATACGGCAGCCAGCGCGGGGCGTTGTTGGTGAGGCTCCCGAGGAGGCGACCTTGGGAGTGCTGGGCTAAGGAGAGCCCTCAGGCACCGCCACATGATGGCCCGCTGAGAACTCGGAAGCATCGGCCTCAGGAGCAGCGGATTGCGTCGCCCCCTCAGCCGTGGCCCCAAGGCAAGAGTCACAGGCTCCCGGGGATGGCACCTCGGGAGCCTCGAGCGGTGTCGACGCCTCTACGCCCACGCCTCTGGCCTCCAACGGAGCTCGCCCCCTGCATCCACTCTTGGGGAAAGCTCGGCGCTGGCGGTAGGGAGGGGAACCACGGAGAGAGGGTTCTCGCGGAGCCCTTCAAGGCCAACTAGACGCAGCCCCCATTCATCGAAGGGGGCATCTTCCCCGCGAACTCCACCTTGTTCGAGTAGCAGTACAGAAGACAGCCCTCCTGCAGCATGTCAGCTGGCGAGGGGTCGCCCGTCATGACCTCGAGCACCGTTCTTTGTGCCTCGAGTGGAAGCCCCGCCTCCTGAGGCCTCATGCGATCCTGGCTGCCGGACATGGCCCACATCGGCCGGGAATGGCGCTAGAGAGGGGCGACGCAGCGTCAGAGGAACTCCTTCATCACCATGGGCGCAGTCACGCCAAGATCTTTCAGCCTTTTTAACCAGAGCTAGACGAAGGCAAGGCGGGGGTCCGCGATCTTCTCATGGCCCCAGCCAAAGCTAGGAATGGCGGGCGCCGAAGGGGACGAGAGTAGGGGGCTAAGCACACCGACGTCCACGAACACCCACCATGTCCGAAACCCGCTCGTAGATGGTGGGAGCTCAAAGTCAACCCCCGAGCCAGTCGTTGCAGCCACGGCCTGGAAGCTCACGCATCCTGAGCATTGTCGAGGATCGGTCAGGTGCAGCGAGAAGAAATGGCGTAGTAGGGCCACGGAAGGGGGAATGCCCACCATGGCCTCGCAGATGAATGCAAAGAAGGCAAGAACGGAGAATGATTGGGGATCCAGGTGCAACATGTGGATCTGATAGTGGGAGAGCACGACGTTGAGGAAGGCACAGAAAGGAGGAACCAGACCGGCCCACAAGGCGTGGATGAAGAATGGAACCTCGGTGGCTGTCCTATCGACGGAGGTGCGAGATGCGGGCAGGGCCGCTGTCCTCCCCCATTCGTTGGAGTCAGTGGCGAGTGCGGAGAACCTTGTCCATGGCTTCCTGGTTGAGCACCAGTGACCGACCAACGGCGGTTCAGCGGCCGGGGGTGACCCGATTGAAGACTAAGACTTCTTCTTTTCCTTCTCCATTCACCGGGGCGCCATGGCAACGAGGAGGGCTAAGCTCAGGACAGATTGGAAGAGGAGGTTATTGTTTCGAAAAGGCAGGAGAGTTGGAGGGGCGTGTCACCGGCAATGGGGGATAACTGTGTAAGTCACGGTGGCCGCCTAGCCAGGCGGATATCAAGGCTGCATGGGGAAGCGGAGATGCCCACGTGCTATCGACCGCCACGCGTCAAACAAGGCCGCATGCTGTTGGGGCCCGCGGCGCTCCGCACTTGCCCCTTGGCTTCGCCTTGAAGCCAAGTCCGAGCACGCCTTGGGCCCGGGGGCTACTGTCGGCGTCCTGGGAATGGGGGTCCCCAGACTTGCTTGCCTGCGGCCCATGGTGTGGCTCTACCAGCGGCCCTGTATGGCCCATCTTCACTAGCAAACACTCAAGACCCTCATGAGGGGCCAAGCCTCGCGAGGGGGATGACGAAAGACCTCCTCGGGGGCGGCCTCACCAGGATGGCTCACGAGGGCGGAGAGATCAAGGCAAGGGGCACCTCGCGAGGTTCCTATGATGCAAGCCATGATGATCAAGGCCAGGCGGGCACTAGGCGGGCGCCATCGCGTAGTGTCCTCATTTCCTCTTTGGTGCTAAAGAGTCAAGCACAGGCACGGAGTCCCGAGGCATCAAGCTAAGGTTTCCATATCGGTGCAACAAGACCAAGACCAGCAGGATGGCAGGAGGGAGGTCACCGTGGAGCCCAAGACGGCGTCATCACCAGAGCCTTTGGCAGGCGAAGATCATCTTTTGTCAGGATAGCTTGTACTAGCTGTCCCCCTTCAAACTGGCCGTTGTGGGATCCTACCCGCCTAATATTTGCGAAGAGGACCCGGGCCTCTATATATAGGGCTAGCCACCATCATAGGAAAGGAGAGAGATCTGGAAGGATAGGCTCATAGAGGGACGATCCTCTACCACATCAACTGACCAAGCACAAGAACACCTCTCCTCAGGAGGATGTTCTTCCCTTTTAACTATTCATCCTCAACCCCAGAGGCAATCCATCACACCACACTGGAGTAGGGTATTACACCACATCGGTGGCCCGAACTAGTATAAATCTTGTGTCCCTTTGTTCTGCGAGTTCGACATGGTAAGCCTTGAGATTGTGGTGAGGGAGTGAACTAGAGGGAGGGGAGATCTTCGTGCGCACCCCAGTGTTTGAACCTCAAGGGTTTTGCCGGAACCCGAAATCCGACAGGCACATCACAAATATTTCATGATTGTAAACCATGTACGATAGGTCGAAAATCACACACATTTAGTTTTCCCGCACCATTTGTGATATTGTCTGACATCACACACGCTTTGCAAACAGCAACTGTGTGCATGGCTACACACATTTCCTCTCCGTGAACCGTGTCAGATTATGATGTATATCACACACGCCGTGCCTTATATACCGTGTGCGACGTAATGACCTGCAGAGCATAATTTTACCCAAATTTAATTGCTGCTATTTAAAACTGCACCTAATTTGAATTTGAAAGTAGGCTATAGCTTTATTTATATCCATCGGGTTCAAACAACCAATGCATTATTCTATTCATAGGTACATATGTTCAAGAATTACATCAAAGAAAAGAATTACATAAGCACCAAATAAAGAATGATGAACCAGGGTTGTATACTTGTACTATTAAAGATGGTAAAGAAAGAGGTGAGAGACATTCTGGTTGCTGAACAAGGTGAAGCAGAATGGCCCTATTGTGCTCTCCTCGATGCAGAAGGCACGCACGACTGTAGTCCAACCCCTTGTGATGGCCATCCGCCAATCACGTAGTTTGAGAGGTAATCTTGATTAAATTGCTTCAGGATCCACTGCAAAGGAAAAAAGATTCAGACATTGTCATCTAACACAACTCATTACGGGCAGTAAAAAGAAGGCTACAGAGTTCTTACTTACCATCCTGTAGTTCACTGTTGTCTTGCATAAAGTGTAAACAAATAGTTCGATTTACATCTTTTGACCCATTTTAATAACAATCTTTATTAGTTCCTCACTTGATGCTGGTTCATGAATATCTCATTGCCCCATACACAGAAAGGGTCGAAGTGTGGATCTTTGGCAATGACATATGTACCTAAAATCAACAAGTTAATATTAGAAGCTAATCAACAATTGCAAAATGATGTAGGATAACACTCCCTCCATCCCATTATATAAGATCTTATTACATGTATATCTAGACATCATCAGAACTTTAAGGTAACCCTCTTCCTTGTTACTATGTAGCCCAGGATTGCATATTTAGTCATTCAGTACAATGCATGTTGCTATGTAGCCTCAGATATATTAAATATGACCCTAGTTAACCTACCGATAAATGGGTTACAGATATATTCAGTGAGATGTCTGATTCAATGATTAATCCCTTATCAGCCCCAGGCTATATGGTACCAGCTACTGATATCCTGAATAGTGAGTATATATAAGCAATGCGATGAAACTAACCTCGATGGAAAACAGGAGCTGTTCTCAATATTGCCTTGTACTGGAAGTGCGTTATATCGACTAGAGGGGGGTGAATAGGCGATTTTAACAAATTCGTCACCAAGTAAATACTACTTGAGGAATTTGCTAAGTGATGAAATACAAGCAGCAGATAAAGTACTCAGGTGCATGCATAACAAGACAGTAGCATATTAATCATGATGAGATGAAACATACACAGAGCACAAGTAGCGTGTAAACAGGATAAGCGGGCAGAAGACAAAGTGACGGAAGAAATAGGGTTGAGGAAATTGAGGAAGTCTTCAGTCAAAGTATTCAAATAGTAACGATCAATTTCATCAACATGTAGACGAGGAAATGAAAGGGTTGAGGAAATAGAACCAATAGCTCGGTGAAGATAGTGATTTGGTAGACCAGTTCCTACTATTGTGACAGTTGTACGTCTAGTTGGAGCGGCTTGGTATTTAAACCAAAGGACACACAGTCCCAGGACACACAATCCTTACCGTATACTCCATGAGCTAAGGTTACACAGACCTCGTGTAACGCCCCAAGGCCGGAGCTTCAGATGCCTTCCAGGGTTTCCGGGTTTTCGTCGTGTGTTTTGTCTGGTTCATTGCATTCATCATTGCATGATGTGCATTGCATCATGTCATAATGCAACCCGTTTTAAAATTCAACTAAATAAATTGCATGGATCTTTGATCCATTTAAACCGAGGGAATTCACATGGTGATTCTCTTTATAACATATCCTCCTAATATTTAGGGAGCTATATTAAAATATTCCATTAACTTGGAATCACCCATAACACAATTGCACTACACTTCAACTCTTCCCTTACCCGACTCATCCTCCTACCCTTCCGTTTCGACCTTTTAAGTTAAATTGCAATTGAGTTGCAATTTTACTTTCTCCATTAATGTTCATCTTGTGCCCATAAATCATATCTATTATGTAGGGCCATCCTATAAAATTTAAGCCCATTTGGTTTCAGTTTGGTTAGGTTATAAATTCATACAAGTTTGAATTAAATTCGAACATGTTTAAATTTATAGTCTGTAAAAATTTCCAAACTAATTTGTTTAAATCGGGCATATTTCATGGTTTCCAGAAATATGTACCTCCATCCCTACTTCAACCCCAAACCCTCTATACTTTTCTCTTTATTTCTGTTTACGCATTAAATATAAAGGGAATAAGAGAGAGAAGCCCAGCCTCTTGGGCCTAGTTCTGCCACGCCGGCCCATTTGCGCTGAGGACTCTGAGGCCCATCTGTAGCCCAGTCGCTCCCCCGTGGTAACCCTAGCCCATCCCTTCGTTCCCGTGCCCGCCGCCTACTCCCGGCTCCTCTTTCTCTCCCTCGATCTCTTTCCCTGGAGCGCCGCCGAGCTTTCGGTCCTCTCCCTCTCGCATCCACGTGCACCCAGCGCCAGACCCCGCGCTCCACCCTCGCCGGAGAAGTGGACCACGCTGGAGCCCAGTTGGCCTCCTCGCCGTCGTTGCTCCCTTTCCATCAACAGCAGCGCGCCGGATCCCTTCCCTTTGCTCGATCCCACGCTCGAGCACGTGTTTAGGAAACCTCCCGCGCGCTCGGTTCCTCTTGCCGTCCGCTGCTCCGGCTCCCTCCGGCCATGCACCTCCCTTCCCGATATCCTCCTCGAGCTACGTCGTCGCCCGAGGCAGTGCCTCCCCGCGTCCGGTCGCCGCAAGATGTCCATGACCAACGCCGCGATTTCCTCCTCTGCTCGCGAGCCTTGATTCGCTGCTGCGCCTCCCTGACCTTGCTGCCTCCACGGGGCACCAGTAGCACATCCACCTCGCCGTCCAATGCTGCTCCACCCCGTCGCCTCTCCCAGCCCCGCGCTGCTGCTTGCGTCTGCCAAGTTCGATTACCTTTTGCTGCCCCAATCAAGATCGCCAAGTACTGGGATGACCCATGAAGCCCCCTGGACGCCATGTACGACTACCGCTGCATTCTGTTTCATCTCTGTCGAGACCAAGAGGACGCCAAGTACCAGGATGACGATGACCCGTCAAGTTCATCTACATGTGTGTACCACTACGCTGGAGTCCTCGGATCCGTCAAGTTCCACTATGAGATGTACAACTACCGTCGACCTTGAAGACCTCGGATTCACCAAGTTCCCACGACGACAACTGTGACCCTTCGGATGCGCCGAGTTCGTCTACACAGAAACGCTTCATGTCAGCAAGACCCGCAAGTTGGACCCCGAACGATCGACGTCTTGTGGACCATGTACAACTATTGTCACCCCGAAGACGCTGGAGTCATCAAGTACCTCTTTGAAACAAACGTGAACGACTACCGTCGCAAGAACGGGACTGGAAAGTCCAAAGACCCCAAGTACCATGACACCGATGACATGAACGTCTACGGAAACTTGTGCAACGATAAACATGTACGTCTACCATCGCCGAGATCACGAGAACCACTACCACCGTTGCGAGAACGTCTACTTCCTCTACTTTGCACCGAACGAGAACTGTCCCGCTTGCACGCTTCGAAGGTATAACCTCGAGACGATGTCCGTGAACGAATGCTTGCGATGTATGAGTTGCACCCTATGTTTGTACCGTGTCCGAGTTGTCACTTGCTCGGTCCTCCTCTTCTGCCGCTAACTCGTGGGGACCCGGTTACCAGGATCACCCCACCATCTTTTGCACGCATCCGCACACTTCTCCTTTGCATTGGTATCTCAATCAAGTTACCAGAACCGTTATCGTTGCCGTGGCACTCCCTTTCTTTCCAACACGGTGACAAATGCTTCATAATGCTCTTATGAACATTTTCATTAAAATTGCATAATCTTGAACATGTCATCCACATCATGTTAACAACTTCAAGTTGGTTTAAATTGTTGTTTGCATTAAATTGCTAAATGCATATGGGGATTTACCAAATATTTTGTTTGTTATATCCGGCCCCATTTAAATTGTTTAGATGGCATAGTTTTGTTATGCTTCACCTCTTGCCATGTTAACCAACCTTTAATATTGTTGAGTACCTAACCGGGAGTGAACTAAATAATTGATGTGGTGTTTCGTCAATATGCAACGGAGTTGCATATTGAGCTCCACTTAATTTGTAGAATTGCTTGTGCACTTTGCCATGCCATGCATATTTAAACCGGACATGAATCATACTTGTTTGCGCATCGTGCCATGCTTATGTGGTGGTTGTTTACTATGTTGTTTGCTTCTTTCCGGTGTTGCTTCTTCGGGTTGGTTCCGATAATGTCGGGTTGTGAGGATTCGTTCGACTACGTCCGTTTGTCTTCTTCATGGACTCGCTATTCTTCCTTGTGGGATTTCAGGAAAGATGACCATACCCTCCAAATCACTTCTATCTTTGCTTGCTAGTTGCTAGCTCTTTTGCTATGCCTATGCTGCGATACCTACCACTTGCTTATCATGCCTCCCATATTGTTGAGCCAAGCCTCTAACCCACCTTGTCCTAGCAAACCGTTGTTTGGCTATGTTACCGCTTTTCTCAGCCCCCTCTTATAGCGTTGTTAGTTGCAGGTGAAGATTGAAGTTTCTTCCTTGTTGGAACATGGAGATGTTGTTCCTTGTTGGAACATGTTTACTTGTTGGGATATCACAATACCTCTTATTTTAATTAATGCATCTATATACTTGGTAGAGGGTGGAAGGCTCGGCCTTATGCCTGGTGCTTTGTTCCACTCTTGCCGCCCTAGTTTCCGTCATATCGGTGTTATGTTCCCGGATTTTGCATTCCTTACGCGGTTGGGTTATAATGGGAACCCCTTGACAGTTCGCCTTGAATAAAACTCCTCCAGCAATGCCCAACCTTGGTTTTACCATTTGCCACCTAGCCTTTTCTTTCCCTTGGGTTCTGCAGACTCAAGGGTCATCATTATTTTAACCCCCCGGGCCAGTGCTCCTCTGAGTGTTGGTCGAACCTGTCAGCCGCCGGTGGCCACCAGGGGCAACTTTGGGCTGGCCTACCGGAAGTTTGGATAATCTGAGTGTGCCCTGAGAACGAGATATGTGCAGCTCCTATCAGGATTTGTCGGCACATTCGGGCGGTGTTGCTGGACTTGTTTTACCATTGTCGAGGATGTCTTGTAACCTGGATGCCGAGTCTGGTCGGATTGTCTTGGGAGAATGAATATCCTTCGTTGACCGTGAGAGCTTGTGATGGGCTAAGTTGGGACACCCCTGCAGGGATTTGAACTTTCGAAAGCCGTGCCCGTGGTTATGGGCAGATGGGAATTTGTTAATGTCCGGATTTAGAAACCTAAAGTTTATCTTAATTAAAATGCATCAACCGCGTGTGTAACCGTGATGGTCTCTTCTCGGCGGAGTCCGGGAAGTGAACACGGTGTTGGAGTAATGCTTGACGTAGGTTGTTCTAGGATCACTTCTTGATCATAGTTTCTCAACCATGCTTTGCCTTCTCTTCTCGCTCTCATTTGTGTATGTTAGCCATCATATATGCTAGTCGCTTGCTGCAGCTCCACCTCATACCTTTTACCCTACCTATAAGCTTAAATAGTCTTGATCGCGAGGGTGTGAGATTGCTGAGTCCTCGTGACTCACAGATACTTCCAAAAACCAGTTTGCAGGTGTCGATGATGCCATTCCAGGTGACGCAACCGAGCTCAAGGAGGAGCTTGATGAAGACCTTGTTCGTCGTGTTGTTTCGTTCTAGTTGATCAGTAGTGGAGCCCAGTTGGGACGATCGGGGATCTGTGTAGCTTTTGGGGTAGTCTTCTTTTATTTTGGGTTCCGTTGTCGGACCTTGTGTGTATCTGGATGATGTAATGCTTTATTCATGTATTGTGTGAAGTGGCGACTGTAAGCCAACTATGTATCTCTTTCCCTTATGTATTACATGGGTTGTGTGAAGATTACCTCACTTGCGACATTGCTTTCAATGCGGTTATGCCTCTAAGTCGTGCTTCGACACGTGGGAGATATAGCCGCATCGAGGGCGTTACAAGTTGGTTATCAGAGCCTTCCTCGACCTTAGGAGCCCCCTGCTTGATCGAATCGCTGGCATTGTTGAGTCTAGAAAAATGTTTTGTGTCATTTATGATTATATATATCGGAGAGTTAGGAATTCTTTTTACTCCTCAGTCCCTTCGTCGCTCTGGTGAGGCATCCTGTTTGACTCTTCTCTTCTCAAATTTCACTAAAAAAATTTAGGATCACGCGGGTATCTTGGAATCGTTCTGATGGTTTTGTGACGAGAACATTGTTCTTGGTGCCTCCTGACATTTAGGGGTTGTGGCAGTGTCCCGGGGAGTTGAGCTCCGAGGTGTTGTCGTCACAATTTTATCGTTGCAGTTCTGGAATACCTGAGATTAGTTTCGCCGACATCGAAAATCTCTTTTATGCAGCTGTTGGTGAGATAACCTCGACGCCACCCAGTACTGGGGCGGGAGTTCGGGAGTATTGCCATAACTCGTATAACGGATGCTTTTCGAAGGTTGAGGTAAATGATTTCCGAAGGTTTCTTGGTTATGTGTTGAAGGATGGATACAGCTGGATGTAGGATTTGCTAGATTTGGGTGAGATATTATGCTTCCCCTATATCCCCAACACCTGATTGCATAACCGGAAAATTTCGGGAGTTTATAAGTGGGAATTCAAGTAGCTCTTAGGATATCTTTCCGACAGATGTATGATATGAAATTGGGGTTCGACGTCTAGTGGTCCGCCTATTCACGGTTGGTTTTATAGTGGTCTCGTTCTGTCTTAAAGAGTCCTTGGCTATGCCGACTCGGGGACGCTTCGTATGTCATGTGCACTACCTTGTACATGATGGTGCTATATGATCGAGCCCGTGTAGGCCCCACCACGAAAACTTCGGATGAAATCTCTATCATATGTTTGTTCTGGCTTATTTTGAAAGCCAATCCTTTGTCTTGTTTTGAGTTGTGGTATTCGAGTTGCTTCAGAGACAAATGTGGATTCCATCCCTTTCCTAAGCGGTGTTCTCATATTTCTATGTGAATACTAATCCTTCTTGATAATCGAGATTGTCATGTCAATCCTTTTCAACCGGTGTGTCTCTCTTCAAGTGGATCCGATCATTTCAATATCAGCAAGATCAATTATCAGTTCTTCTCAACGGTGTTTGTTCCATTCGTGCCTAGCTGCCTTTGCTTTTCCCCCCCCCCCCCCCTTTTTTTTCAAGGAATCCGATGTATTAATCAAGTATCCTTTTATTCTTGTGAAGTCTCTCCATCCTTTTCTGTCAATATTCTTATCCGGTGATTCTCATGAAGATCCTAACGGAGCTTCAAGTTCATCATTCTCCATTCTTTTCTTCTCCGGTGGAGCCAATTCAAGCTTTCGGTGTTTGATCATATTCTTTTCCTTATTTCAAATGCCTTCTCATGCCGGTGCACCTTATATTCAGTCATTTCTCGCTATTCAATTGTTCCAGAGTGCTAAAGATATCTCGAAGATTCGTGTTTCCACTCTGCATTCGTTCAAGCTCTTTCGAGGAGGTTATCTCATTCAAGCCTTTTTATCCAACTGGTGCTATCTCTCTTTCGAGTAATCGTTCTATGGTGTATCTTTTGAGTGGGCCCTAACCCACAGGTCTTTTCCCAGGATCTTACCTGACTCTTCTAATTCTCCCGGAGATATCCGTAAAATTCTTTTACAAGTTTGACGTAAGAATGATTCATCATCAGTCATATGTTTTTATCCAAGATCTTTCAAATTCTTTTCATCATTGGCTCAACCTCTCCTCTTTTAATCATTCCGGAGTGTCTCAACAATTCTTGGTGGTGTTTCTCGTCGTCATTCTCAGATTTTGAAGACCGAAGAAGAGTTTTACGTCCATATCTTATCCGTCCTCTCAGAGATTCATGATTCTAACTTGATGCTTTCCTCTCATAACTGTTTTCGATTGTGAGAATTCTTTTCACCTATCCAGAGCAATTCAAGAGTGTTCTCAGTTTGTTATCCGGAGTCCATCAATTCAGGGTTATTCTCAACTGTCAGTTATCATTCTCCAATCTTACTGGTGCATCGTTCAACTGAGCTATAATCAGTTCGTCATCTCTTCGTTCTCATGTATCTAAATTCTCTCAAGCATCTTCGTTTATTTGCTAATTCTTCCCGATGTTTTTTTATCTTCTCTTCGTTAATTTTCAATTCTTATAGTGGTTCGTTCAAGATTTCTATTCCTTCATTATCATATCAATTTATTCGTTGGTTAAATCCTACCGGTGGTTCATTGAGTTTATGCTATATCTCTCTTCAATCCTTTGCAACGGGAATAAGTAGTGTGCCAAACCCATTTTTTATCATCAATTTAATTGATGAAGGATACGCATAACATAATTCTTATTTTGTTTCATCCAAGTGATTAATTTCCTATTTCGGAGGCTCATCAAATTCTTGAGTTCTTTTGTTCATCTTTCTTTTCCGGAGTTCCAAGTCTTTCCGCTTTGTCTCATCGCGAAGCTCCTTCTAAATCATTACAAGGTTTCACCTTGTGTCTTCAACTTCTCTTTCCTTCATTTGATCATTCTTTTGTTACCAGAGTTCTTCATGAAGGTTCTACATGATGGTTCATCAAGGATTTATTTCCTTCTCGAAGTGGTCATCAAGATTTTTTTCTAAGGAGCTCAAGCATTTTTCATCTTGCAATCCGTAGTTCAATTCTTTCTTCCGTATCATTGGAGATGGCATTATGTCATTCTTAATAATTTGAGTTCATGTTTCATAACTCACATGTTGTTAAGAATGAGGTATTTTAAACCCATCAATCTCGTCATTGGAGTTATCTTGGATTATAGTTCACCTTAAGTCTTCCCTAAGGATTGTTGCTATTTATGGTGCTTATAATGACCCAAGTTCTTCATTTATCCTCCCAGTGAAATAAGTTTCTCGTCTCCTTGTTCTTATCAATCCAATTCTTTTTCCCGTGAGTGGCAGGTTGTCACCTCATAATTGGACATGTATTCCATAAGACCATATCAAGCTTATTCTTTTCGTTGTTGATTTTCCTACAACTCCGTTCTAGCATTTTTTGTAAGCGTGCTCCCTCAAGATCTTGTTTCCCTTTGTTCATTCCTTTCCATTCTTTCTTTTGTTCCGGAGGCATTGTGATGTTGCTCTCTTCAACCCATCTTCTTGTTTTGTCAGGATCATGTTTTTTTCGTGCTTATCCATTTAATCGGAGTGTTGTGCCCTCTGCTCAAGTTCTTTTCATCTTATCAAGTTTCATATCACTTTTCAAACGGAGTGCTCTCTGAATTTGTTCTTCCTTGTTCCTCGTTCCTAACGGAGTGTTTTTTCAACTTCAATCACCTCCGTGGTATTATTCCTTTCAAGTTGTTCAACTTTTCAAGGTTCTTTGGTTTCACTCCTTGTTAAAGAAGCAACTTAGTTTTACCTGTTCTCTTCCTCTTCCGTTTCCCTCCGGTGCCATCCAAGATCTCGGGACAAGATCCTCTCGTAGTGGTGGAGTGTTGTAACGCCCCAAGGCCGGAGCTTCAGATGCCTTCCAGGGTTTCCGGGTTTTCGTCATGTGTTTTGTATGGTTCATTGCATTCATCATTGCATCATGTCATCATGCAACCCGTTTTAAAACTCAACTAAATAAATTGCATGGATCTTTGATCCATTTAAAACGAGGGAATTCACATGGTGATTCTCTTTATAACATATCCTCCTAATATTTAGGGAGCTATATTAAAATATTCCATTAACTTGGAATCACCCATAACACAATTGCACTACACTTCAACTCTTCCCTTACCCGACTCATCCTCCTACCCTTCCGTTTCGACCTTTTAAGTTAAATTGCAATTGAGTTGCAATTTTACTGTCTCCATTAATATTCATCTTGTGCCCATAAATCATATCTATTATGTAGGGCCATCCTATAAAATTTAAGCCCATTTGGTTTCAGTTTGGTTAGGTTATAAATTCATACAAGTTTGAATTAAATTCAAACATGTTTAAATTTATATTCTGTAAAAATTTCCAAACTAATTTGTTTAAATCGGGCATATTTCATGGTTTCTAGAAACATGTTCCTCCATCCCTACTTCAACCCCAAACCCTCTATACTTTTCTCTTTATTTCTGTTTACGCATTAAATATAAAGGGAATAAGAGAGAGAAGCCCAGCCTCTTGGGCCTAGTTCTGCCATGCCGGCCCATTTGCGCTGAGGACTCTGAGGCCCATCTGTAGCCCAGTCGCTCCCCCGTGGTAACCCTAGCCCATCCCTTCGTTCCCGTGCCCGCCGCCTACTCCCGCATCGCTCCTCTTTCTCTCCCTCGATCTCTTTCCCTGGAGCGCCGCCGAGCTTTCGGTCCTCTCCCTCTCGCATCCGCGTGCACCCAGCGCCAGACCCCGCGCTCCACCCTCGCCGGAGAAGTGGACCATGCTGGAGCCCAGTTGGCCTCCTTGTCGTCCTTGCGCCCTTTCCATCAACAGCAGCGCGCCGGATCCCTTCCCTTTGCTTGATCCCACGCTCGAGCACGCATTCAGGAAACCTCCCGCGCACTCGGTTCCTCTTGCCGTCCGCTGCTCCGGCTCCCTCTGGCTGTGCACCTGCCTTCCCGATGTCCTCCTCGAGCTACCTCGTCGCCCGAGGCAGTGCCTCCCCGCGTCCAATCGCCGCAAGATGTCCATGAACAACGCCGCGATTTCCTCATCTGCTCGCGAGCCTTGCTTCGCTGCTGCGCCTCCCTGACCTTGTTGCCTCCACGGGGCACCAGTAGCACATCCACCTTGCCGTCCGATGCTGCTCCACCCTGTCGCCTCTGCCAGCCCCGCGCTGCTGCTTGCATCCGCCAAGTTCGATTACCTTTTGCTACCCCGATCAAGATCGCAAAGTACCGGGATGACCCGCGAAGCCCCCTGGACGCCATGTACCACAACCGTTGCATTCTGTTTCATCTCTGTCGAGACCAAGAGGACGCCAAGTACCAGGATGACGATGACCCGTCAAGTTCATCTACGTGTGTGTACCATTACGCTGGAGTCCTCGGATCCGTCAAGTTCCACTATGAGATGTACAACTACCGTCGACCTCGAAGACCTCGGATTCACCAAGTTCCCACGACGACAAGTGTGACACTTCGGATGCGCCGAGTTCGTCTACACAAAAACGCTTCATGTCGGCAAGACCCGTAAGTCGGACCCCGAACGATTGACGTCTCGTGGACCATGTACAACTACCATCGCCCCGAAGACGTTGGAGTCATCAAGTACCTCTCTGAAACGAACGTGAACGACTACCGTCGCAAGAACGGGACTGGAAAGTCCAAAGACCCCAAGTACCACGACACCGATGACATGAACGTCTACGGAAACTCGTGCAACGATAAACATGTACCTCTACCATCGCCGAGATCGCGAGAACCACTACCGCCATCACGAGAATGTCTACTTCCTCTACTTTGCACCGAACGAGAACTGTCCCGCTTGCACGCTTCGAAGGTATAACCTTGAGACAACGTCCGTGAACGAATGCTTGGGATGTATGAGTTGCACCCTATGTTTGCACCATGTCCGAGTTGTCACTTGCTCGGTCCTCCTCTTCTGCCGCTAACTCATGGGGACCCGGTTACCAGGATCACCCCACCATCTTTTGCACGCATCCGCACACTTCTCCCTTGCATCGGTATCTCAATCATGTTACCGGAACCGTTATCGTTGCCGTGGCACTCCCTTTCTTTCCACCACGGTGACAAATGCTTCGTAATGCTCTTATCAACATTTTCATTAAAATTTCATAATCTTGAACATGTCATCCGCATCATGTTAACAACTTCAAGTTGGTTTAAATTGTTGTTTGCATTAAATTGCTAAATGCATATGGGGATTTACCAGATTTGTTGTTGGTTATATCTGGCCCCATTTAAATTGTTTAGATGGCATAGTTTTGTTATGCTTCACCTCTTGCCATGTTAACCAACCTTTAATATTGTTGAGTACCTAACCGGGAGTGAACTAAATAATTGATGTGGTGTTTCGTCAATATGCAACGGAGTTGCATATTGAGCTCCACTTAATTTGTAGAATTGCTTGTGCACTTTGCCATGCCATGCATATTTAAACCGGACATGCATCATACTTGTTTGCGCATCGTGCCATGCTTATGTGGTGGTTGTTTACTATGTTGTTTGCTTCTTTTCGGTGTTGCTTCTTCGGGTTGGTTCCGATAACGTCGGGTTGTGAGGATTCGTTCAACTACGTCCGTTTGTCTTCTTCATGGAGTCGTTCTTCTTCCTTTCGGGATTTCAGGCAAGATGACCATACCCTCGAAATCACTTCTATCTTTGCTTGCTAGTTGCTCGCTCTTTTGCTATGCCTATGCTGCGATACCTACCACTTGCTTATCATGCCTCCCATATTGTTGAGCCAAGCCTCTAACCCACCTTGTCCTAGCAAACTGTTGTTTGGCTATGTCACCGCTTTGCCCAGCCCCCTCTTATAGCGTTGTTAGTTGCAGGTGAAGATTGAAGTCTGTTCCTTGTTGGAACATGGAGATGTTGTTCCTTGTTGGAACATGTTTACTTGTTGGGATATCACAATACCTCTTATTTTAATTAATGCATCTATATACTTGGTAAAGGGTGGAAGGCTCAGCCTTATGCCTGGTGTTTTGTGCCACTCTTGCCGCCCTAGTTTCCGTCATATCGGTGTTATGTTCCCGGATTTTGCGTTCCTTACGCGGTTGGGTTATAATGGGAACCCCTTGACAGTTCGCCTTGAATAAAACTCCTCCAGCAATGCCCAACCTTGGTTTTACCATTTGCCACCTAGCCTTTTCTTTCCCTTGGGTTCTGAAGACTCAAGGGTCATCATTATTTTAACCCCACCGGGCCAGTGCTCCTTTGAGTGTTGGTCCAACCTGTCAGCCGCCGGTGGCCACCAGGGGCAACTTTGGGCTGGCCTACCGGAAGTTTGGACAATCTGAGTGTGCCCTGAGAACGAGATATGTGCAGCTCCTATCGGGATTTGTCAGCACATTCGGGCGGTGTTGCTGGACTTGTTTTACCATTGTCAAGGATGTCTTGTAACCTGGATGCCGAGCCTGATCGGATTGTCTTGGGAGAAGGAATATCCTTCGTTGACCGTGAGAGCTTGTGATGGGCTAAGTTGGGACACCCCTGCAGGGATTTGAACTTTCGAAAGCCGTGCCCGCGGTTATGGGCAGATGGGAATTTGTTAATGTCCGGTTGTAGAAACCTAAAGTTTATCTTAATTAAAATGCATCAACCGCGTGTGTAACCGTGATGGTCTCTTCTCGGCGGAGTCTGGGAAGTGAACACGATGTTGGAGTAATTCTTGACGTAAGTTGTTCTAGGATCACTTCTTGATCATAGTTTCTCGACCGTGCTTTGCCTTCTCTTCTCGCTCTCATTTGCGTATGTTAGCCACCATATATGCTAGTCGCTTGCTGCAGCTCCACCTCATACCTTTTACCCTAAGCTTAAATAGTCTTGATCGCGAGGGTGTGAGATTGCTGAGTCCTCGTGACTCACAGATACTTCCAAAAACCAGCTTGCAGGTGCCGATGATGCCATTCCAGGTGACGCACCGAGATCAAGGAGGAGCTTGATGAAGACCTTGTTCGTCGTGTTGTTTCGTTCTAGTTGATCAGTAGTGGAAGCCTAGTTGGGACGATCGGGGATCTGTGTAGCTTTTGGGGTAGTCTTCTTTTATTTTGGGTTCCGTAGTCGGACCTTGTGTGTATCTGGATGATGTAATGCTTTATTCATGTATTGTGTGAAGTGGCGACTGTAAGCCAACTATGTATCTCTTTCCCTTATGTATTACATGGGTTGTGTGAAGATTACCTCACTTGCGACATTGCTTTCAATGCGGTTATGCCTCTAAGTTGTGCTTCGACACGTGGGAGATATAGCTGCATCGAGGGCGTTACACCTCGTCCAATCACTCATGGTAAGTCTTCAAGGTGACTTCCAAACCTTCACATGGTCACTCGGCGATCCACAATTCCTCTTGCTGCTCTAGACCATGAAGCCTAACCGTCTGGAAGATGCACAATCTTCAAAGGTAACAAGTGTTGGTTCCACAGATGAACAATGTCTTTAGTGATGCTCAATCACTTTGGGTTGTAGGTGTTGGGGTTTTGGGTTTTTCCTTATTGTTGATTTTCTCTCATAGTCCTCAGAGGATGGGATGCTCTAAATGACAAGTGTCAGTTTCTCTCGGAGCAGCCAACCAGCTAGTGGTTGAGGGGGCGGCTATTTATAGCCGGGGAGCAGCCCGACATGATAAAACATAAATGCCCCTAATGATATGACTGTTATGTGGATAAGATATTTGGGACAGCTAGCGTGAAGCACAACAACGGTCGAAAATTTGAGCTCTCAAATTTCTCAGGGCTATCATGTTCCTCACTGTAGGCAATTCGGATTGGCAAATTCCTAACTCCTCAGTCATAACAAATACCTCAGAGACCAGAGGAACTTTGTCTTTGTCAATTAAGAACTTGACCGAACTGCAAGAGATTTCCAAAGACTTCATTCGAAGGATTGGTTATGTGTAGGCTTTGAGATGGGCATCACTTGGAAATCTTCCTTAGTATTACCTCGACCCCTTTAACAGTATGGTGTTTCCTATGACTCAAGAAAGGAAAATAAAACTATGAAAACAAAAGTCTTCACACTTCATAGTCCTTGCATCGATATCAATATCAATATCTTCAAGGTCACACCAATTTCCTCATTTTCAAAGTCTTCAAGAAAACCAAAGTCTTTAGATGAAGACATTCATTTTTCGGGGTCGACTTTCTTCGGATATATCAAAATCCCCAGAGACTTATAAGACCTGTGTACACTCACAAACAAATTAGTCCCTTAACATATAAGTTTTCAATACACCAAAATCACTAAGGGGCACTAGATGCACTTAAAATATCCCCCTTTTTGGTGACTAATGACAAATAGGTTAAGTTTTCAACGGCGATAAACCTATGAAGTGTAAATACATATATTGAGGAATTTGATTGCAAGATATAGAAGAATTCCCCCTGAAGATGTGCATATTTGAGGAATTTTCTTTGGACTGCAAATGCACATGGCAGGATAAAATCTTGGAGATCTCCCCCTATATCTTGTAATCCATTGACACATTTAACATATAGTATGAAGAATTTGCAATGCATGATGGAAAATGGTGTTTGACGAAATTCAACATGCATGCATTAAGTAACTTGAGGAAATAAGCATGTAAAAAGAAGTTCAAAAGTATCAGACCACCATCGGACTTAAGTTTACAACTCAACAAATAAGCACTTCAGAAGAACAAGAGTTGTAACTTAAAGAGAAAACAACCCATATATAGAGACCCGCTTGAAGACTAACTCAAATTTCTCCCCCTTTTTCATCAAATGACCAAAAGGGATGTAACTTGAGGACCAAGAACGCCCCTAAAGAAAATCAACTCGAGGTCAGTGGAGGAGCGCCAGCGTTGTTGGGGTCGTTTGTCGGTGTAGGGCCTGCCGCAGTGTCATCGAGATCCTCAGCTTCATCCGTCTCACGCAATGAAGAATATGAACTTGTGACCAACAGAGGAACATTGACCTTCATGAATTTCTTCAAAGGAGGATGAGACCAGTCAAAGTTCTGCTGAAAATCCATCTACTTGAGGTCTTCATCACTATAAAGATGAGAAAGTATAGCCCAAGTGCGATCGAAGATTTTATGCACATAGTAATGGTTTTTCTTCACATTGTTCTTAGTAACAATCATGTTGTGAAGAATTGAGCCAAATTAACGCTTGACCCACGTGTGATGGCAATCGACTATCTGGTGAAGACTTTGTTACGCCCACAATGCGGCTATATCTCCCATGTGTCGGGGCACGACTTAGAGGCATAGCCGCATGGTAGTTTTGTCGCAAGAGGGTTAATCTTCACACAATCCCATGTACTAAATAAGAAAGGGATAAAGAGTTGGCTTGCAATCGCCACTTCACACAATACATAAATAATTCATACATCATCCAAATACACTCAAAGACTGACTATGGTCAAATCCAACAGAAAAGGAAGATAAACCCCAAATGCTAGATCCCCGATCGTCCCAACTGGGCTCCACTACTAATCATCAGGAAACGAAACGTAGTAACGACCTAGATCCTCGTCGAACTGCCACTTGAGTTCGGTAGCATCACCTGCACTGGTATCCTCGGCACCTGCAACTATTTGGAAGTATCCGTGAGTCACGAGGACTCAGCAATCTCATAGCCGCGAGATCAAGACTATTTAAGCTTATGGATAGGAGAAGGTAATGAGGTGGAGCTGCAGCAAGCACTAAGCATATATGGTGGCTAACATACGCATATAAGAGCGAGAAGAGAAGCAACACACGATCGAGAAGCTAGAAGTGATTAAGAAGCGATCCTGAAACTACTTGCGTTCAAGCATAACACAAGACCATGTTCACTTCCCGGACTCCGCCGAAAAGAGACCATCACGGCTACACACGCGGTTGATTCATTTTAATGAAGTTAAGTGTCAAGTTCTCTACAAACGGATACTAACAAATTCCCATCTGCCACATAACCACGGGCACGGCTCTCAAAAGTTTATACCCTGCAGGGGTGTCCCAACTTAGCCCATCACAAACTCTCACGGTCAATGAAGGATATTCCTTCTCCCGACATGAGCCGATCAGTCTCAGAATCCCAGTTACAAGACATTTCGACAATGGTAAAACAAGACCAGCAATGCCGCCCGAATGTGCCGACAAATCCCAATAGGAGCTACACATATCTCGTTCTCAGGGAACACCGGATTGTCCAAAATTCCGGTAGGCCAGCCCAGAGTTGGCCCTGGTGGCCACCGGCGGTTGACAGGTTGGACCAACACTCAGAGGAGCACTGGCCCGGGGGGTTAAAATAAAGATAACCCTTGAGTCTGCAGAACCCAAGGGAAAAGGATTAGGTGGCAAATGTTAAAACCAAGGTTGGGCCTTGCTGGAGGAGTTTTATTCAAAGCGAACTGTCAAGGGGTTCCCATAAGACCCAACCGCGTAAGGAATACAAAATCAAGGAACATAACACCGGTATGATGGAAACTAGGGCGGCAAGAGTGGAACAAAACACCAGGCATAAGGCCGAGCCTTCCACCCTTTACCAACTATATAGATGCATTAATTAAAATAAGAGATAATGTGATATCCCAACATAACCATGTTCCAACATGGAACAAACTTCAACGTCACCTGCAACTAACAACGCTAGAAGAGGGGCTGAGCAAAAGCGGTAACATGGCCAAACAACGGTTTGCTAGGATGGTGGGTTAGAGGCTTGACATGGCAATATGGGAGGCATGACACAACAAGTGGTAGGTAGCGCAACATAGCGATAGAACGAACAACTAGCAAGCAAAGATAGAAGTGATTTCGAGGGTATGGTCCTCTTGCCTGCAAAGTTCTCAGAGTTGTCGAAAGCTTGATCCTCGGAACTCCGGAACAGAACCAAAGCTAACTAGAGAAGCAAACCGGAAAGAGGCAAGCAACATAGTAAACAACCATCACATAAACATGGCATGATGCACAATCAAGTATAATGCATGTCTGGTTTAAAGAGGCATGGCATGGCAAAGTGCACAACCAACACTACAAGTTAAGTGGAGCTCAATATGCAACGAGTTGCATATTGACGGAACACCACATTCGATTATTTAGTCCACTCCCGTTTATGTACCCAACAATATTAAATGTTGTTAAACATGGCAAGAGGTGAAGCATAAGTAAACTAAACATTTAGGCAAGTTTAAATGAGGCCGGAAATAACAACAACCATTCCGGAAAATCCCCATGTGCATATCTAGCAAATGAAGCAAACAACAATTTAAACATTTTAAATGTTATTATCATGATGCAGATGACATGTGCAAGTTTTATGCATTTTTTGTTAAAAGTTGACATGAGCATTATGAAGAATTTGTCACCATGGTGGAAAGTAAGGGTGCCACGGCGACGATAACGAAAGCGGTGCCATGACAAATTCCAGTTCCGGTAACTCGATTGAGATGCCGGAGAACAAGTGTGCGGAACATGCAAGAGTGACGGGGAGTGATCCTGATAACCGGGTTCCCAAGAGTCGACGGTATGCTAAACGAGGAGGTACGTGCAAGGACATCTTGGGCACGGTGCAAACACGGGGTTCATCTCATACAACTCACATGCATTCGATCACGGGCGTCGTCTCGGGTTATTCCTTTGAAGCATGCATTTCCGGGGCGGTTCGAGTTCGTCGAGGGAAGTAGAGGAAGTAGTCGTTCCGCGATGGTAGTAGAAATAGTGGTACTATCGGTCCTCGACGGTAGTGGTACACATTTTCCCGTAGATGTTCGGGTCAACGAGGGGGTACTTGGCGCAACATAGGTCTCCGGGGCCATCGGGCACACGTTCAAAAAGTATTCATACACGTCGAAGGCAGTGGTTCACTCAACGACCGTCAGCGACGGTAGTGCTACATGGCGAGGAACTTGCCGTCCATTGTTCCTTCGAGGGTCGGCTGTAGAGGTACTTGTTGCATCGCAGGGCGTAGTCGAACACTTGGTCTTGTCGGATTCGCGAGAACGGTAGTGGAACTTGATGCTTGAGGTTCGAATACGGGGTCGGACGTGTAGCTGTTCATAGCCAAACTTGGCGCATCCGGGTTGTGTACTTGGCGAGTCCACACGTAGAGGTACTTGGCAGTTTCGTGTAGACAAACTTGAGGTACTCCGGGGCAGAGATCTCAACGTTGCAATGGTGGTCTCGACGCACTCAAATCGATGCAGGGCCAAGGGGCCTCGGGCATCGTAGATCGAGGCAGAGGCGAGGCCGACGGCACAGGGCTCGATGGCGTGTGGAAGCGCGGGAGGATGCAGGGGAGTGATGACGACTCCGCGGAGGGGAAGCTGAAGGGCGGAGCAGGTCCTGGTCCACTGGGCTACTCCGACGAGGTGGAGGCGGCGCGCGGCTGGATAGCGCGGAGGCCAGAGGTGGTCAGGCGCGGGGCGTGCAGGGTGCCAGAACACTGCGGCGGCGATGCGGGAGATGGGAGGAATAGCGCGAAGGACGGGCGGCAGGATCTGGCAGCTGAGGTCGGGGACCAGGCCGGAGATGCGCGATGCGGCTCCTCTGGTCCATGGCAGGAGGCCATGGCGGGCAGACAGCGAAGGGCTTGGCAGCAGGGACGAAACGGAGGGAGGTCAGGCATCCACGAGCTCGGGCAGGAGAAGGCGGGTTGGGGAGGTCCTGCGGCGGCGAGGGAGTCCTGGCTTGGGCGCCGACGAAAGGATGCCGGGCGCTATGAGCGGGATCGAGCGAGAGCTCTCCTGGCGGCGCGAGGAGGGAGACGAGGGAAGGGATCGAGGAGATGTGAATCGGACAGGGGAGAGGGTTAGGTTTAGACGGATTAGGTGGGCTTGGGAGGCCTTGGGCCAAATGGGTCGCAGGAGGCCCGAGTGGCATGGCTGGGCTCTCTCTCTCCCTCCCTCTTCTTATTTCTTTAGCAGAAAACAAAAGAAAGAAAAGAGAGAAATGAAGGATTAGGGAAGGAACTTGGGCAGCGTATAATTTTCCCAGACTCACAAAAATGTGCTTGTTCTGAGAAAATAGAAAAGTCCATGATTGAAAGATGTAAATTCAAACTCATTTGATTTTCATGAAAATGGGTTTGAACTAGGACTACGTTTTGAAGTGTCCAAAAAATGTTGAAATTTTTGGAGGAACCTCGGCAAAAGGGAAGAAAAAATGTGGGCAAGGTTTAGAAGTTAAGCTTGAACTAGAAAAGACATGGGGAATATTTGCAAGTGTGTTTATGGGTGATTCCGAAAAATGGAATATTTTATAACGGGCTAATTCCAGTTCTTCCCCTAAGTCGAACCCACTACTCAGTTTTGCCCCTAATTTTTAGGTATGCTCAGTTTTGCCCCTCCGCCGTTAGTGTCACTTATAGAAACACCCTTTTGCGCCGTTACCGTCCGGTCAATGTACTTTGACAATCCAGAAAAAAATAGCAAAAAAATAAAAAAATATGAAATTTTGTGGGATCGAAGATAGTCATGTCCGCAAGGAGCGTGCAAATTTTTGTGTTCGTTGGACACTCTGGGAGCTCGTGGCAAGGGAAAACAAAAATAATTTATGCCTATGAACAGTAAATTCAAAAAAAAAGCAAAAAAATTCAAAAAAAATTGAATTTATTTGGCGTCAAAGAGGCTTGAGTGCACAAGGTGCTTGCAAGTTTTGGTGATCAAATGTCGTATGAGGTGCTCTAGAGAAAAAACAACATAGTGCATATTTTCAAAGTTTTTTTGACCTAAAGTTTGTTTTTTTCTCCACGAGCTCCTATGATGTCCAAACACAACAAAAATGTGCACACATCTTGCGCACCTGAGTATCTTCAGTCCCACGAAATTTCATATTTTTTGATTTTTTCTATTTTTTTGAATTTATGGTTCACATGCGGAAAAAAATTATGTTTTCCTTTGCCACGAGCTCCCAGGGTGTCCGAATGGCATGAAAATTTGTACACACCTTGCAGACATGATTATCTTTGATCCCACATAGTTTCAATTTTCTTTGATTTTTTTGCTATTTTTTCAGGACGGCCAAAGACCTTTGACCGGACGGTAACGACAGAGAAGGGCATTTCTATAAGTGAAACTAACGGCGGAGGGGAAAAACTAAGCATACCTAAAAATTAGGGGCAAAACTGAGTAGTGGGTTCGAGTTAAGGGCATAGATGTAAATGTCCCTTTTATAATAGCTCCCTAAATATATTGGGAGGATATGTTATATAGAGAAATCACCATGTGAGTTCCCTCAATTTAAATACATCAAAGAACTATGCATTTTATTTAGTAGATTAAAAAAATGAAATGGCATGATGGCATGATGACATGATGCAATGTAAAAATAAAAGGAGAAAGCAAAAGAAACACACGGCTGCAACAAAATTACTGGAATGCATCTGGAGCGTTGGTCTCGGGGCGTTACAACACTCCACCACTACAAGAAGATCTTGTCACGAGATCTTGGATGGCACCAGAGAGAAGCAGAAAAGGAAGAGGAGAGGTAAACTAAATTGCTCCTTGGACAACCGAGTGAAACCACGAACCTTGAGAGGTTGAACAAATTGAAAGAAAGAATACAACGAAGAGGAACAAAGTTGAAAACAATCCGTTAGAAAAGAGGAACAAGGAACATTAGTAGAACCTTGTAGGTTGAAAGACATAAGAAAAGGGTTACAATGGACAAGAAGTACATGCAAGCACTCTGGTTGAAATGAGATGAACAAAAAACGATAAAGATCAATTACGACAACACTTCGCTTGGAAATGGAAGGCATAGAATACGAACTTGGCAAAATGAAAGCACTTGGATGAGACTCCGGTTAGAAGAGGAATGATAGACACAACACTATGGTTAAAACAAGATAGAGAAGGAATAAGAATGATATAATTTGGACAGCACTCCGACTGTAAATGGAAGGAATTGAACATGAACTTTACAAGATAAGAGGATATTTGATGAAATCAACAACACACTGCCTCCGGAACTATTGAAAGAATGGCACAAGGGGTAAGAAAGATTTCAGGCAGCACTCCAGTTGAGAAGGGGGGAAAACTTGATAGAATGGGAAGAACTTGAATGGAGGACATGACACTCCGGTTAAATGGATAAGCACGAAAATAACATGGTCCTCACAATTTGAGATGATGAGTGAAGAGAGCAACATCACAAAGCCTCCGGAAGAAAGAATAGAAGATAGATCATTGAAATAACAGAATGGAGAAGAAAATGCCAGCTTCTGCCATGATTGAGCTTGGAAAGCACTCTTCCAAGAAGGTTATAACGGAGTTGTTGGAAAACCAACAACGAAATGAATAATCTTGTAGTGGGATTATGGAAAAACTTTCTCAAAATTGAGGCGAAATTCTGCCACTACGGAAACAATTGATTGGATTGATATCAACCAGGAGACGAGAAACTTATTTCACCGGGAGGATAAATGAAGAACTTGGGTCATTTATAAGCACCATAAATAGCAATAATCTTTAGGGAAAGCTTTAGGTGAAATATAACCCAAGATAACTGCAATGAAGAGGTCGATGGGTTGCAAAGGATCTCGTGAACGAATTGAAAATGATGGGTTTAAAATATGTCATTTCGGACAACTTGTGAATAATGAAACACAAAGGGAAATTATCAAGAATGACATAGAACCACCTCAAAAGATAAGATAGAAAGAATTGCACTTCTGAATGCAAGATGAAGAATGCTTGAACTCCTCAATTCAAGACATGTGTTGAACACCATGTTTATTTCAGAGTATAGCTTGGTGGAACATAACTTTGAGAGAAATCTTGAAGAACAAATGACAAATTGAAATAATACTTGACGATCCACCATGTAGAGCCACCATGAAGAACTCCTGTAATAAAAGGATGATAGACAGAAAGAGAAGTTGAAAACACAAGGTGAAGCCTTGCAATGATATAGATGGAGCTTTGCGATGAGATAATGCGGGAAAACTTGGAACTCTGGAAAAGAAAGATGAACAAATGAAATCAAGAATTTTGATGAACCTCCGGAATAAGGAATTAATCGCTTGGATGAAACAATAATAAGAATTACGTTATGCTTATCCTTCATCAATTAAATTGATGATAAGCAACGGATTTGGCATACCACTTATTCTTCTTGAAAAGATTGAAGAGATATAGCCAAACTTGAGAAAAGTCTTCAATGATCCGTCGGTAGGATTGAAACAACGAATGAATTGATATGATAACCAAGGAAGAGAACTTTGAACAAACCACCGTAAGAATTGAACATGAAAGTAGCAAAAGCACAATTCACCGAGATGAATTGGAAAACGAATGAAGATACTTGAGGGAATTTAGATACATGAGAACGAATAGATCATGAGCTGATTAGAGGATATTTGAATGATGCACCGGTAAGATTTGGAGAATGAGAGCTGAAAGCTGAGAATGAATAAACCCGAAATGATGCCTTCGGACAATCAAACTAAAAAGACTCCTAAATTGCTTCGGATGGGTGAAAAGAATTCTCACAATCGGAAACAATTATGAGAGGATGGCAACAAGCTTGAACTTTGCATCTTTGAGAGAACAGATAAGATTTGGAAGGAAAACTCTTCTTCGGTCTTCACAATTCGAGAATGATGACGAGAAACACCATCATGAATTGTTGAGGCACTCCGGAATAATGCAGAATATAAAGGCTGAATCAACAATGAAAAGAATTTGGATGATCTTGGAGAAAGACATTTGACTGATGATAATTCATTCTTACGCCAAACGTTAAATGAGTTTAAGAATAACTCCGAGAAAATTAGAAGAGTCAGGTAAGATCCTGGCGAAAGACCTGTGGGTCAGGGCCCACTCAAAGAAAGCACCGCTGAAATGATTTAAAAGAGAGATTGCACCATTGAATTAAATGGCTTGAATGAGATAACAACCTCGAAATAGGTTCAACGGATCTTGAATGAAAAGACGAGCCTTCTGAGATATCTTCAGCACTCCAGAACAAATGAATAGCGAGAAGTGAATGATTAAGAGGTGCACCGGCATGAGAAAGCATTTGAAACGAGGAAAACATATGATCGACGGAGCTTGAATGGAACCCACCGGAGAAGAAAAAGAACGAAGAATAATGAAGTTGAAGCTCTGTTAGTATCTTCTTGAGAATCACCGAATAAGAACATTGACAGAAAAGAATGGAGAGACTTCCCATCAATAACGTGATACTTGATTAAGAAATCCGAGTCCTTGAAGGAAAAGGGTGGGAGGGGGGGAAAAATAGAGACAACTTGGGGCGGATGAAACGAACAACGTTGGGAAATCTGAGAGGCGATCTTGCGAATGGGGAGGATGATGGGATCATCTCGAAGAGAAGCGTACCGGTTGGAAATAGAATTGGGATGATAATCTCGATGATCAAGAAGGATTGGTATTCACATAGAAGTATAAGAACGCCGCTTAAGAAAGGTATGGAATCAACACTTGACATTGAAACAACTCGAATACCACAACTCAAAATAAAACAAAGATTGGCTTGCAAAATAAGCCGGAAACAAACATATGATAGATCCCATATCGTATCATGTGTCTTTTGGAAAGATATCCTACGAGATACTTGAATTCCCACCTATAAAACTCCTGAAACTTTCTGGTTATGCAATATGGTGTTGGGGATACAGGGAAGCATAATACCTCACCCAAACTAACAATCCCTACATCCAGCTGTATCCATCCATCAACACATAACCAAGACACCTTCGGAAATCGTGTACCTCAACCTTCAAAAAGCATCTGTTATACGAGTTATGGTAATACTCCCGAAATCCCGCCCCAGTACAGGGTGGCGTCGAGGTTATCTCACCAACAACTGCATAAAAGAGATTTTTATGTCGGCGAACTCAGGTATTCCAGAACTACAAGGATAAAATTGTGACGACAACACCTCGAAGCTCAACTCCCCGGGACACTGCCACAACCCCTAAATGTCAGGAGGCACCAAGAACAATGTTCTCGTCACAAGAATATCAGAACGATTCCAAGATACCCGCGTGATCCTAATTTTTTGCGTGAAATTTGAGGAGAGAAAAGTCAAAACTTCTACGTCAGGAGGCCTCACCAGAGAGACGAAGGGACTGGGGAGTAAAAATAATCCTACTCTTCGATATATATAATCCTAAGACTCAAAACATTTTGTTCTAGACTCAACAACGTCAGCGATTCGATCAAGCAGGGGGCTCCTAAGTCGGGGATGGATCTCATTGCCAACTTGTTACGCCCACAATGCGGCTATATCTCCCACGTGTCGGGGCACGACTTAGAGGCATAGCCGCATGGTAGTTTTGTCGCAAGAGGGGTAATCTTCACACAATCCCATTTACTAAATAAGAAAGGGATAAAGAGTTGGCTTGCAATCGCCACTTCACACAATACATAAATAATTCATACATCATCCAAATACACTCAAAGACCGACTACGGTCAAATCCAACAGAAAAGGAAGATAAACCCCAAATGCTAGATCCCCGATCGTCCCAACTGGGCTCCACTACTGATCATCAAGAAACGAAACATAGTAACGACCCAGATCCTTGTCGAACTCCCACTTGAGTTCGGTAGCATCACCTGCACTGGTATCCTCGGCACTTGCAACTGTTTGGAAGTATCCGTGAGTCACGAGGACTCAGCAATCTCACAACCGCAAGATCAAGACTATTTAAGCTTATGGGTAGGAGAAGGTAATGAGGTGGAGCTGCAGCAAGCACTAAGCATATATGGTGGCTAACATACGCATATAAGAGTGAGAAGAGAAGCAACACACGGTCGAGGATCTAGAAGTGATCAAGAAGCGATTCTGAAACTACTTACATTCAAGCATAACACAAGACCGTGTTCACTTCCCGAACTCCGCCGAAAAGGGACCATCACGGCTACACACGCGGTTGATTCATTTTAATTAAGTTAAGTGTCAATTTCTCTACGAATGGATATTAACAAATTCCCTTCTGCCACGTAACCACGGGCACGGCTCTCAAAAGTTTATACCCTGCAGGGGTGTCCCAACTTAGCCCATCACAAGCTCTCACGGTCAATTAAGGATATTCCTTCTCCCGACAAGACCCGATCAGTCTCGGAATCCCGGTTACAAGACATTTCGACAATGGTAAAACAAGACCAGCAAAGCCACCCGAATGTGCCGACAAATCCCGATAGGAGCTTCACATATCTCATTCTCAGGGCACACCGTATTATCCAAACTTCCGGTAGGCCAGCCCAGAGTTGGCCCTGGTGGCCACCGGCGGTTGACAGGTTGGACCAACACTCAGAGGAGCACTGGCCCGAGGGGTTAAAATAAAGATGACCCTTGAGTCTGCAGTACCCAAGGGAAAAGGATTAAGTGGCAAATGTTAAAACCAAGGTTGGGCCTTGCTGGAGGAGTTTTGTTCAAAGCGAACTGTCAAGGGGTTCCCGTAACACCCAACCACGTAAGGAACACAAAATCAAGGAACATAACACCGGTATGATGGAAACTAGGGCGACAAGAGTGGAACAAAACACCAGGCATAAGGCCGAGCCTTCCACCCTTTACCAAGTATATAGATGCATTAATTAAAATAAGAGATAATGTGATATCCCAACATAACCATGTTCCAACATGGAACAAACTTCAACTTCACCTGCAACTAACAACGCTAAAAGAGGGGCTGAGCAAAAGCGGTAAAATAGCCAAACAACGGTTTGCTAGGATGGTGGGTTAGAGGCTTGACATGGCAATATGGGAGGCATGATACAACAAGTGGTAGGTTGCGCAACATAGCGATAGAACGAACAACTAGCAAGCAAAGATAGAAGTGATTTCGAGGGTATGGTCCTCTTGCCTGCAAAGTTCTCAGAGTTGTCGAAAGCTTGATCCTCGGAACTCCGGAACAGAACCAAAGCTAACTAGAGAAGCAAACCGGAAAGAGGCAAGCAACATAGTAAACAACCATCACATAAACATGGCATGATGCACAATCAAGTATAATGCATGTACGGTTTAAAGAGGCATGGCACGGCAAATTGCACAACCAACACTACAAGTTAAGTGGAGCTCAATATGCAACGAGTTGCATATTTACAGAACACCACATTTGATTATTTAGTTCACTCCCCGTTTATGTACCCAACAATATTAAATGTTGTTAAACATGGCAAGAGGTGAAGCATAAGTAAAGTAAACATTTAGGCAAGTTTAAATGAGGCCAGAAATAACAACAACCATTCCGGAAAATCCCCATGTTCATATCTAGCAAATGAACCAAACAACAATTTAAACATTTTAAATGTTATTATCATGATGCGGATGACATGTGCAAGTTTTATGCAATTTTTGTTAAAACTTGACATGAGCATTATGAAGCATTTGTCACCATGGTGGATAGAAAGGGTGCCATGGCGACGATAACGAAAACGGTGCCACAACAACGTTCTGGTTCCGGTAACTCGATTGAGATGCCAGTGAAAAAGAACAAATGTGCGGAACATGCAAGAGTGATGGGTAGTGATCCCGATAACTGGGTTCCCATGGGTCGACGGTGTGGCAAACGAGGAGGTAAGCGCAAGGACATATCGGACACGGTGCAAACACGGGGTTCATCTCATACAACTCACAAGCATTCGATCACGGGTGTTGTCTCGGGGTTATACCTTCGAAGCGTGCATTTCCGGGGCGGTTCGAGTTCGTTGAGTGAAGTAGAGGAAGTAGTCGTTCCGCGACGGTAGTAGAAGTAGTGGTACTATCGGTCCTCGACGGTACTGGTACACATTTTCCTGTAGATGTTCGGGTCAACGAGGGGGTACTTGGCGCAACATAGGTCTTCGGGGTCGTCGGGTACATGTTCACAAAGTAGTCGTACACGTCGACGGTAGTGGTTCACTCAACGGCCTTCAGCGACGGTAGTGGTGCGCGGCGAGGAACTTGACGTCCATGGTGCCTTCGAGGGTCGACGGTGGAGGTACTTGTTGCATCGCCGGGCATAGTCGTACACTTGGTCTTGTCGGATTCACGACAATGGTAGTGGAACTTGACGCTTGAGCTTCGAATACGGGGTCGGACGTGTAGCCGTTCATAGTCAAACTTGGCGCATCCGGGTCGTGTACTTGGCGAGTCTGCACATAGAGGTACTTGGTAGTTTAGTGTAGACGAACTTGAGGTACTCCGGGGCAGAGATCTCAACGTTGCAACGGTGGTCCGGGGCAGATATCTCCACGTTGCAACGGTGGTCTCGACGCATTCAGATCGAAGCAAGGTCAAGGGGCCTCGGGCATCGCAGATCGAGGCAACGGCAGGTGCTCATATCCTACTCGAAGCAGAGGCGAGGCCGACGGCACAGGGCTCGGTGGCGTGTGGAAGCGCAGGAGGATGCAGGGGAGCGATGACGACTCGGCGGCGGGGAATATGAAGGGCGGAGCAGGTCCTGGTCCACTGGGCTGCTCCGACGAGGTGGAGGCGGTGTGCGGCTGGACAGCGCGGAGGCCGGAGGTGGTCAGGTGCGGGGCGTGCAGGGCGTGAGACCACGACGGCGGCGATGCGGGAGACGGGAGGAACAGTGTGAAGGACGGGTGGCTCGGGCGGCAGGATCTGGCAGCTGAGGTCGGGGACGGGGCCGAAGATGCGCGACGCGGCTCCTCTGGTCCATGGCGGGCAGACGGCGAAGGGCTTGGTGGCAGGGACGAAACGGAGGGAGGCCGGGCATCCACGAGCTCGGGCAGGAGAAGGCGGGTTGGGGAGATCCTGCGGCGGCGAGGGAGTCCTGGCTTGGGCGCCGACGAGAGGATGCCGGGCGCTGTGAGCGGGATCGAGCGAGAGCTCTCCTGGCGGCGCGAGGAGGGAGACGAGGGAAGGGATCGAGGAGATGTGGATCGGGCAGGGGAGAGGGTTAGGTTTAGACGGAGTAGGTGGTCTTGGGAGGCCTTGGGCCAAATGGGCCGCAGGAGGCCCAAGTGGCATGGTTGGGCTCTCTCTCTCCCTCTTCTTATTTCTTTAGCAGAAAACAAATGAAAGAAATGAAGGATTAGGGAAGGAACTTGGGCAGCGGATAATTTTCCCAGACTCACAAAAATGTGCTTGTTCCGAGAAAATAGAAAAAAGCCATGATTGAAAGATGTAAATTCAAACTCATTTGATTTTCATGCAAATGGGTTTGAACTAGGACTAGGTTTTGAAGTGTCCAAAAAATGTTGAAATTTTTGGAGGAACCTTGGCAAAAGGGAAGATAAAATGTGGGCAAGGTTTAGAAGTCAAGCTTGAACTAGAAAAGACATGGGGAATATTTGCAAGTGTGTTTATGGGTGATTCCGAAAAATGGAATATTTTATAATAGCTCCCTAAATATATTGGGAGGATATGTTATATAGAGAAATCACCATGTGAGTTCCCTCAATTTAAATAGATCAAAGATCTATGCATTTTATTTAGTAGATTTAAAAAAATGAAATGGCATGATTACATGATGCAATGCAAAAATAAAAGGAGCAAGCAAAAGAAACACATGGCGGCAACAAAATTACTGGAAGGCATCTGGAGCGTCGGTCTCGGGGCGTTACAAACTTAGAAGAAGCTCACAGTCAGTCATCACACGCGGGGTAGTTGCTTGAGGATTTTGCTCGGTGGCTTTAGCAGCAGAGTCCTAGGTCGCAGAATCATCATTGGTGGAGTAAGATGCAGCCTTACGAAATTGACTATCCAATGGACGAGTGCCTTCATCAATGACAACAACTTTGCCTTTTCATGAACTGAGGAAATTGTCCTTTGGAGGACTTCAATAGGAGGCAAAAAGCTAAAGTGATTATGAAAATCAGCCTTGTATGTAATTCAAGATCTGGTTCTGATGAACCTCATAATCCAAGGAGCATAGGGCTTCAATTCAAATGGTGAAAGCACAACATTGGCCAAAGTCCTCATGAAGAAACATGCCAGATCTTGTTCCGGTTTGGATCCGATAACGCGTTAACAGCCCCGACTAATGGGGATTTTCCAGTGTAAAATTCTCATTCGCCAGATGATCCACGTGTTAGATCATGGTTGGGACAGATGTCATCCCTACAATGGACGGAAGACGCCTATGATATGTCGACACGCAGCACAGCCCAACAGTGGCCCATTTAAGGTAAAAAGGCCGGCCCAGCTAAAGGCCCACCATATTTTTTAGACACTAGTGGGCCGGCCCATTAATAGCCTGCCTTGTTTTGTGTCAAATTAAGGCCCATATCAGATTTGGACCGTTAACAGGCCACTGTTATTTTGGGCCCATTCTAACCTAGGTTTGTATTTGTGCCTGTTAAATGCTCATTTACGAGTTCAGCCCGATAATAGTTTCGGCCCGTTAGTGTCCCGTGGTGCATCTGGGCTGTTGTCGGCCCAGTTTCACTTCAGGCCATTTAACGACCCGTGCTGAAACTAGGTTATTTATTGTCCGAAGTGACTTTAGGCCTCTTAACGACACGTAGTCTTCATGGATAAATTTCAGCCCAATGTGCCTATCGTCCTGTTAATGGCCCGTGTAATAGTTGGGCCTAATTAATGCCCATGTTGAATCTGGCCTGCTTATAGCCCATCTGTTAATGGCCTGTGACACAGTTGGGCCTACAGACCGCGTTGATACCGGCTTACTTAAAGCCCATAATTTTATTGGGCCAAACAGGGCCCGAGATATATTTTGGGTTGTTAACGACTCATTTTCTATTTGGGCCAAACATGGGCCTAAGACAGTTTCGGCCTATGTTGACCCATGATTTTTTTGGCTCAAAGCTAGCCCAATCTAGTTTTTAGCCTATTAAAAGCCCATGGTATTCTCTGGCCCAACTGGCCAGAACTTTATTCGGCCTATTAAAGGCGGAAAACTACTATACATTTAGACCTGCTAATGGCCCAAGATGATTATAGGCCCACATTTCGGCCCATATATAGCGTAGCGAGTTACGGGCCGGCTTGAAGACCGACAACATTGAGATCCGTTGACCTAAACTATACAATAAAGAAATTACAGCATATTAATCCACTGGGCATCAAAGTTTGTCACCGGTGATAATAAAGCGCAACGAGACCATAGATTACATACACTGGGCATCAAAGGTCGCCACCAGTGCATATAAACGCACCGATAAAAGAATATACAAAACTAAGAGCACTTCATAAGGCATTAGGCCTGGCCTGGAGGTGCACCGCAAGCAGCAGAACAAGCTGATGAGACCTCAATTGTGTCAACAATAGATGCTCTAAACCTAGCTGTATATCACCAAAGTCCGCAAGGCTGTCCTCTGAGGTCTTGTTTGCATCATTGACATCAAGTCAGAGCTGAATTGAAGCAAGCCTTTCCGATTTAAGTTGAGACTAAAGAAGCTGAACTGATTGAGGCAGAAACTGCACAAAGGTTGTCTCACAGCTGCTGGTGAGTAGCTTCAACTCACTATCTTCATCAAGACATGACCTTGGGGTGATCTCGCTCTCTTCAAGATGGTTTGGCTCACTATCTTCCCTAAAGTTCTGCCTGGCATAAGAGATATGACTCTGAAAGAAGAACAAGGAGACATGTAACAGGTTTTACAATTATAGAAGCAAATAAATGGATTTGTTTTGAATAAGGAACATGTTTTTACAACTACAATTTAAAACTGGTAGTTGATGCAAACATCCAATCAAATGTAAACACCAAAGTAAACATAAGTGGAGGATATGATGCCTATCCAAATATATACTAGAACAAAGTTTGAAGGCTTGAGAAGGATGAACATACATTGCATGTTAACACGGGTTGGACAAAGCCCTTCTCCATGTCGATGGAAGGATAATTCAAGAAATTCCCCAAAGAAACTTCTTTATAAGCGTTGCCTTTATTCTACATTTTGTAAAGATTAAATATAGATCAAAGAATATAGGAAGAAATAAAGGATAATGAAGCTCAGGTGCAGAGTGATGATACATAATCAAATAGCTATTAATTAAGTACATCGTTACAAGGCAAATTGTATTGACAAGAGGAATGCATACATCAACGTGTGCAGTGGCACTGGCTTTATTTAACATTTTGGTAAGAGTAAATGTAGATCTGATAATTTGGAGAAAGTGGAGGGCAGGGCAGATAAGATGCAGAGTAATGCTAGACAATCAACTATCTCACAATGCAAGTACAACAATACTACCACCGTCCATTATTACTTCTTGCTCAAATGATGTATCTAGCACTATTAAGTTCTGAATACATCCAATTGAGCAACAATTAATTCGATACAGAGGGAGTACATGACAACATGTACTTATATGAGCAATCCAAAACTTCATAACCATTGTGTTAATTCTACATTTATCTAAGAGTAAATATAGATCTTATAATTTTGAGCAAAGGGAGGATAAGGAAGCGAACATTTACAATGATGCTACATAATCAAACAACAATGAGTGCAAGTATGCTGACAAAGGGCAAGAGGTACTGACAAGAGCAATGCAGTGCCAGTATTGTTGTGAGATCCTATGATCCTTTGAGAATGGAGATTCATCTGAAATTAGTTTTCGTACAAGAGAGAAGGTAAGGCACATACATAAATGTAGGAGTTCAAATTTTTAAATGATATCATAGACAGTACCTGACGTTGGGCTCTCTAGAGTTCTAATAGGGGTTTGGCCAGTGGAGTAGGGGTAAAATGTGGTACAATTGGGCCTGTGTTTTCTGTGGCTACTGATCTATCTGATTTAACAGGTATCACTACCTTTTCCAAATACCTAGTTTGTACTCCTTGAGGATCTACACTCACCCTCTTCCTTTTGGACATCTATTACGAAAGAACAACATTTGATTGAAAAAACATAGTCTGATGACAGATGGAATAGGTACAGAAAATAGATAGGTATGGCATATACTCATATATGATGCTTAAACTAAGCAGATGGTGGTATAACAAAGTAGAAGTAATGCAAGAGGTCATATGCAAAATATGTGCGACCAATACAACCTTGCCAAGTTAGAGCTAGCACCTTGATGGGTGAATAAGATAGGCCATCCTCCACCATGCCAAGTTTGTTAGCTAGTGGATTCTTCTGCAATATTCCTCTTGTGCGCCCATTCTCATATTCGTTTTGATCATGTTCAATACCTGACATGCATGAAAACATAAAAATAAGTGGGATTATCTTTGTAATGCAGAAGTTATTCTCATCCAAATACTGCCTCCCTGTAAACCCCTTTGTGCCATCTCTGCAATTCTTCTGAGAGATGCCATGCATGCTGTAATTTGGTGTGTGCATTAATATAATGTGGCCTACTACTCAAAATATGAGAGCTCCAGAAGTGATGATAGTTCGCAGATGATAGCTTCAACATATAGTAAAGAAGAACAAGTCGACTTGACCTGGCAGATTCAAAATATACTAAGGGAGAACAACTCGACCTGACCAGTCGACCGTAAATGTCTCTGCTACTCTTCCCAACAAGGAACATACTTATTAAAGAAGAAGAGAAGAGGATCATGTTAAAGAAGATCAGAAGAGCAAGCATATTGAAGATATTACAAGTCTTTCAATACAATGTGTGTTGCCCACCCATGATGAACCAGATCGCACAGAGAAAAACCATTCCTTCCGGTCTCTCCATATGGGGCTCACATGCATTTCAAAACTAAAGTAGGAACATTTAGCTGGCCAATTAAACATGTCTCAGTTTTACTAACATCAGCATAATATGATATTCGAATTTGTACAACTAAGCTTCTTTAGCTTGATGGGTGGAGCAGTGCTATTAAGACACAAATCACGTAGGATGATCATGGTCATCATAAAATGGGGAAACGTAAGCATGATGAGTATAGTGTTGATGGAGACTTCAACCCACGAAGGGTAACGGTTGCGCGAGTCCATGGAGGGCTCCACCCACGAAGAGTCCACGAAGAAGCAACCTTGTCTATCCCACCATGGACATCGCCCATGAAGAACTTGCCTCACTTGGGTAGATCTTCACGAAGTAGGCGATCTCCTTTCCCTTACAAACTCCTTGGTTCAACTCCACAATCTTGACGGAGGCTCCCAAGTGACACCTAACCAATCTAGGAGACACCACTCTCCAAAAGGTAATAGATGGTGTGTTGATGATGAACTCCTTGCTCTTGTGCTTCAAATGATAGTCTCCCCAACACTCAACTCTCTCTCACAGATTTGGATTTGGTCAAAAGATGATTTGAGTGTAAAGCAACTTGGGAAGGCTAGAGATCAAGATTCTTGTGGTTGGAATGGAATATCTTGGTCTCAACACAAGAGTAGGTGGTTCTCTCTCAAAAAATGTATGCTAGAAATGTAGGCACATTCTGATGGCTTTCTCCACGAATGAAGAAAGGGTGGAGGGGTATATATAGCCTGCACACAAAATCTAGCCGTTACACACAATTTGCCAAACTCGGTGGGACCGAATCGAGAAACTCGGCCAGACTGATTTAGTTTAAAATGTGAACGTTAGGATTTTCGATGGGACTGATATGATCAACCGGTGGGACCGATGTGCTAGGGTTAGGGTAAAACCTCAACTCAGTTTGACCGATTACACAAACTCGGTTGGACCGATTTTGGTAATAAGCAAAATAGAGAGTTGGTCAAGCAAACTCGATGGGACCGATTGCATATCTCGGTGGGACCGAAATTACTGCAACAAGTATCAGAGAGTTTGTAAGCCCATCTCGGTGTGACCAAGATCCCATTGGTGAGACCGAACTGATTAGGGTTTCTGGCAGTGGCTATGTCAAGTGAACTCGGTGGTACTGGATAGATCAAATCGGTGGGGCCGAGTTTGACTTTTGGTTTTGGACATATGTGGATATGAGAAAATGGTTGAGGGCTTTGGAGCATATCACTAAGCACTTTGAGCAAGCAAGCCATTAAGCAACACCTCATCCCCTTTTTATAGTATTGGCTTTTCCTATGGACTCAATGTGATCTTTGATCACTAAAATGAAAATGTAGAGTCCAATCTTCTGTCCTTAGCATTTTGAAGGGGTTCCACATCCTCTTTTCCAAGCCACTCCACTGTTGAACTTATCTGAAATATACTAGATAGAAGTATTAGTCCAACAAGAGATATGTTGGCATTAATTACCAAAATCACCTAGGGAGTACTTGTGCTTTTGTCCCCCTTTTTGGGAATTGATGACAACATACATCAAAGCTTTAGATAAAGATATGAAGAATAACAAGTAAAGCTATGGAAAGACATGTAACATGCATAGGCTCCCCCTATATGTATGCAATCATGTGAATATAGAATATAAGATCATGTGAATGCATAAGCATGATAGAGCAAGCAATGAGTTACATGTATCTTCGCTATATGCATCAGAGCAAATGGTGTGGTTTTAAGAAGTGTGCCTTCATGTTCATGAGTCCTTCTTGCAAACAATATGTACATCAGCAAGAGATCATCATGGACATGAGTGTGATTCATATACTTACCTTGTGGTATTATGCTGGCTTTGGAAGAGATGAACCTGAGTAAACAAGGTTCGATAACACAGAAACATCGACTAAATAGAGCAAGAACAACAAACCACAAGAGTACCAAGATTGGGATGACATGTAGTGAGTGAGTACTAGGTACTCTATTGGATATAGACATATACCCAAGGGTAAATATATGCAATGAATTCAAAGATTTCCTTCCCTTAGAAGTCTTTCTCCCCCTGAATCTTATATAGGATAATGGGAGAATATAGGGAAAAGAAAATCAGAGCAAAACAAACCAGAGCACAATAATCATAACACAAACTAACATGTCTTTCCCTCTTAAAGGCATGTGACTTATCTCCCTTTGATGTGATTAAGCACTCTCCCCCTTTGATGTGATTAAGCTTTGATGTGATCTCTCTCTCCCCCTTTGACATCAATTTCCAAGAAGGGATCTTCTGGAGTGTGAGTCGAATAGGTTTGGTCCTTGAGTCACATGACAAAGCAGCAAGTTAAATGTGATGCAGGTAGAGGAAAAGAATCATTGAGTGGAGCTGGAACAAATATGCAGGATGCAAATGACAAAGTGTCTTCTCAGCAGTGGAATCAGTAACACCGAGTTGTTTTCTTCGGTGGCACCGAAATGGTTCGGTTTGACCGAAAGAGACAAACTGGTGTGTCCAAGTTCAACACAGAGAGAACATTTGTCATCTCAGCTCACTAGGAAAATAATATCTCACAAAGATTTTCAAGGAATTAACTGAAGGATTTGCAATGAATTGGATGCAAGAAATGCAGAAACTAATAGAGAAAGAAAAGAAATCAAGATGAAGTGAAATGGAAACATGCTAGGCACAAATGAAAGAACACAAAAAAAACACTAAAGAACTTCATCTAGAATTGGTCGGCGACAAAGTCACCCATGTTAGAGTATATTGACTGAGGAGTCAAGTGAGAACACTTGATCATAGGTCATACTCATCGTTTAAGCTCAGAATGGGGTTACCGTTTTTCGTTTAAGCATTTTGATGTATTCGCATCTTGTTGAGCTGCTTTGACCCATGCATTGGGGTAAAGCTTCTCTAAGATGGAATAACATACCTTGGGTGGTGGTGTTGAACTTGATCATGTAGTTGAACTTGTGTGGGATGCTCAAGGTCGATGTAGCTCATCAATGATTGGGGGCACCACTTGTAGTTTGAGCTCATCTACCTACATGGGTTAGTCTTGCAAGGAGAAAGCACTTGTGTATCCAAAATGACAATCATGAAATTTGATACAAATGGAATTTGATATAAAGATTTTGTCAAAGGATATGTTGAAAGGTTTCATGCTTCCTTGACTTCAACCACCATGTTGTAGAGACTTGGTGATGTGGAGATTGCTCAAGATGTGAGTGATTTGCAATCTCATAGATTTGATTCATCCACATACCTACAAGGGTTATATAGCATGCAAGGGTGCAAATATATCCAAGATATATGATCATCATCATCATAAGAGAAATATCCAGGATTAGTCAAAGGCTCATGCCTTGCATGTACCCAAATGGAGTTTCTACTCCAAGTTTGAAGCATCAATGATGTTCAATTCACCTCTCAAACGGCAAAATACTTTCTCATCAAGAGGTTTGGTGAATATATCCGCCAATTGCTTACCGGTACGAACATGCTTAAGATCAATATCTCCTTTAGCAACATGATCTCGAATGAAATGATGACGAACTTCAATATGCTTAGTTCGAGAATGTTGCACGGGATTGTGAGCAATCTTAATAGAACTTTCATTGTCACAAAGCAATGGAACATGTTTCACATAGATCCCATAATATTTAAGAGTTTGGGTCATCCAAAGTAATTGAGCACAACATGAACCGGCGGCAATGTATTCCGCTTCGGCGGTGGATAAGGATACCGAGTTTTGTTTCTTGGAAGACCAAGATACAAGAGATCTACCAAGAAATTGACAAGTACCCGAAGTGGATTTTCTATCAACCTTGTCACCGGCATAGTCTGAGTCGGAATAGCCAACAAGATCAAAAGAAGACCTCTTAGGATACCAAATGCCAAAATTTGGTGTATGGATTAAGTATCTCACTATCCTTTTCACAGCCTTAAGATGGCATTCTTTGGGGGCCGCTTGATATCGTGCAGACATGCACACACTTAGCATAATATCGGGACGGGAGGCACATAGATATAACAATGAACCAATCATAGAGCGATAAGCCTTTTGGTCAACTGGTTCACCATCCTTAGTCAAGTAGACATCTCAAACTTCTCCGACATTAGCCTTCCAAACTTTTCACCAAAATGAGGGTTAGTTGAACCAAATATGATATCATCAACATAAATTTGGCACACAAATAATTCACCATTAACCCTTTTTGTCAAAAGAGTAGAATCAAATTTTCCAATCTCAAAGCCTTTTTCAATAAGGAACTTGGTCAAGCATTTATACCACGCTCTAGGAGCTTGTTTAAGACGATAAAGAGCTTTGTGAAGTTTGTAAACATGATCGGGTTTCTTAGGATTAACAAAGCTGGGAGGTTGTTTGACATAAACTTCCTCCTCAATTTCACCATTTAAAAAGCACTTTTAATGTCCATTTGGTACAAGGTAATATCATGGTGATTAGCATAGGCAAGTAAGATGCGGATGGACTCAAGTCTAGCAACGGGGGCATATGTCTCACCATAATCCATACCTTCGACTTGAGTGTAGCCTTGGGCGATGAGACGTGCTTTGTTGTGAACGACTTGTCCATCTTCGTCTTGCTTGTTGCGAAACACCCATTTGGTACAGATGATGTTGTGGTTGTTGTCGGGCTTCTCAACCAATGTCCACACTTGGTTCCTCTCAAAGTTGTGTAGCTCTTCATGCATGTCATTTATCCAATCCGGATCTTCCAATGCTTCTTCAGCCTTCATAGGTTCAATGCTAGAGATGAATGAATAATGTTCACAAAAATTAGCCAAACGAGTTTTAGAGCGAGTGATTCTCCCAGTTTGGATATCATTGATGATTTGCTCGCGGGATGGTCTCTTATGACTCTTGCTCTAACTCGTGAGAGCTTTTATTTGGGTCGGGGTGGAACATCTTCTTCATCATCTTGTTCTTCCTCTTGGCCTTCTTAGTTGTTTACACAAACATTCTCTTGTCGAGGTGGAGAAGGAGGTTGAAGAGGTTCATCTTGCTGTACTTCCTCATTTCCTTCATCTTGGCATGTCCCACTTGTGGATGCCTCCGTGTCAACTCTTGGTTCACCTTGTCGTGAGGTAGAAGCTTCCACTTGGACGGACGAGGTGCTCTCCTTCACCTCCGTTGGACGAATCTTGCCAATATACAAGTCTTGGATTGCTTCCGAAGGGCCTTTGTCTCCTACATCAATTGGCAGTTGCTCTATTTGCGAACCGTTAGATTCATCAAACTTCACATCTACCGTCTCTTCAACCTTTCGGGTGAAGTTGTTGTAGACACGGTAAGTGTGAGAGTTTGAGCCATAACCAAGTAGGAAACCCTCATGAGATTTAGGAGCAAATTTAGAACGACGATGCTTATCAAGAATATAGCACTTTGAGCCGAATACTCGAAAGTATCAAACTTGGAATTTGTTACCGGTGAGAAGCTCCTATGCCGTCTTGCCGAGTAGCTTGTGAAGATACAAGCGATTTGTTGCATGACAAGCTGTCTCAACCACTTCCTCCCAAAATTGTTTTGGTGTCTTGTACTCATCAAGCATCGTTCTTGTCATCTCAATAAGAGTCCGGTTCTTCCTCTCAACAAATCCATATTGTTGAGGCGTGTACATAGCCGAGAACTCGTGTGAAATCCCTTCTTCGTCAAGAAATGTATCCACATTTGCGTTCTTGAACTTCGTTCCATTGTCGCCGCGAAGCTTCTTGATCTTCACTTCAAGTTGAATTTGGGCCTTCCTAGCGAAGTTCTTGAAGATCTTTTGGACCTGAGATTTATCATCAAGAAAGAACACCCACGTAAATCTTAAAAAATCATCTACTATGACTAGAACAAATGAGTTTCCACCGAGACTTTTATAGGCATTGGGACCAAAGAGATCCATATGAAGTAGCCCGAGCGGTCTTCTCATGGTCATGATGTTCTTCACGGGGTGACTTCCTCCAACTTGTTTTCCTGCTTGACAAGCACTGCACAATCTATCCTGGTCAAATATAACATCTTTCACTCCAAGGATATGATCACCTTTAATAAGCTTATCAAGATTTCGCATGCCCACATGATC